>NW_007734888.1:77130-84915 GCF_000696425.1 Galeopterus variegatus
AAAAAAAAAAAGCAAAGAAAAGTAAATTAGTAAAGGGCGAGAGAGGTCACTCAGAGCTTCCTGACTTTTCTGAGAGCTCTTGTGTTTCCACACCTGTGTCTCCCGGCCCCACCCTCCATGTCACTCCAGATTCTGGATGGTGAATCCCACTCCCTTCTGATTAGCCTAAGTGCTAGTCAAAGGTCACTGCCCATTTCCTAGGGTTAATGTTGAGTCATATTCAATGGGTGTTTATATCAAAATCTTCTCAAATAATTAGCAGTTAAAAATATGCATTGAGCACCTGTGCTAGATAAAAATAAATATGGTCTCTCTTCTCAGGACACTAACGGTCTAGTTAGGGAGAGAGACAGAGAGAGAAAAGAAACAAACAGTTCAATAAACAAATATATAATCACAACTTGGTTAGTATCATGAAAGAAATAAGCAGAGTTGAGTGATGGAGAATATCTGGGGGAGGCTGGGGGGCGGGAAGGCCGAGGTAGATAGGGTCTCTGAAGAGGAGACATTTTGGAGGAAATCTGAAGGTTGAAAAACTTAGTACATTCGGAAGAGCAAGGCGGGTGCGAATGATGCACAACAGCAGTTTGGGGAGACAGGTAGGGCCCGGTCAGGCAGGGCCAGCAAGCACGGGGGACCTATGTGCCACTTGCTGGCTGTCCACATGCACGTGGTTAATGGCTATCTTCTGAGGTACGTTAGGGGCCTAAGTCCTTGTTTAATTATTCCCTTTTCATATTTTTATCTAAATATGACAATATTTTAATCTAAAATTTGTCTAGAAACAGAAAAGGTATTCTTACCAAATTTTCTCATGTCACCAAAAAAAGGAGTGTTTTAGATAACATAATCAGAATTTTTAAGGCTTGGAATTGGCTAAAATCAACAGATCTAAATATATCTTCCAATGACTTTCACAATAGAATCTCATTTCTTTAGCAGGGATATGCAAAGCCCTACCCAGATCTCTAGCTTCTTCCTCATCATTGAACCGACTCTTCTAGTCATACCTCCAGTCCCCCAAACGCCCCGGGCCTTTTCAGGCCCCACGCTCCTACAAATGCCGTTCTGTTTGCCTGGCCCTCCTTCTGCACCTGGTGAGCTTTTATTTATGTTGCACCTGGTGAGCTTTTATTTATGTCCCAAGCCTTAACAGAAGCATCAGACCCTCCAGAAATGCTCCTCTGACTCTCTCCCTGCTCTCTTCCATTGCAAGCGAGGGGTAAGTGTCCCTCCTTTGTGACTGGACTGCTTCCTGCATACACTTCTACCACAGCACTTAGCACACTATATTGGTAATTTCTGTTTATATATGTCCTTCCTACTACACTGAACCTGAATTCAAAAACTGCATCTTAGTCAAGGGCTGTATCTTAAAAACCACATCTAGTAGAAGGCTGAATATTTAGCAGATATTCAAGGTTTACTTATAAATCAATTAAATGAATATAACATGGAAAAACATCTGATTTAATAGCTGTCTGTGGAGTGGTGAGAGGTGAAAGGTGGGATTTGGGAAGATCAAGTTCAAGAAGAGCTAACCTAAGCTAAGGCTTTGTTAACAAAAGTGCAAAACACAGAGTGTTGGGTCCAAGTTTTGAAGCTGGGCTTTAAATGAGCTTTGACTCTCCAGAACAGGGAGCTGAGAACAGGGTGAGTTTTAGAAACAACGTCATCTTAGGAACTGCTGACAGAACTAGCCTATGAGCACCAAGAGGAGGAAAAGCTGTCTTCTAGTCACCCTTGCATCCCCAGTAAATAGCATCAGACACAAAATAGGTGCTCCACTTAGGTTTATTGAATATGTTAAGTGAAGACGTAGGAGTTCGGCCTAATGTGACTGAGCAGGGCATAGGAAGCTGTCCTCTTCCCCACCGGTCAGGGGGGAGGTTAAACCAAGTGACTCTTCAGGTTCCATCCAGCAAGCTCTAGGACTCGGAGAGTCTACACTTGAGCAAACAAAAGTGGAGAGGTGCGTGCCGAGCAAATCATAGAACATCCCTTCCATCAGCTTTTCTCTTTAGATGCCCACTCAGTGCTTCCTCGGTTTTTCTCCACAGCTTGGATACTTAAAAACACAGGAAACTCGCAGTTGAGTTCTTTTACTTGGTTTTTAAAAAAATTCCTATAAACACTATGTACTTCTTTCATTCTCTCTAATTACCCATCATTTAATTTATGTGAATCTGAAGTCTGAGGGTCAATGTCATAGTTTACTCTGAAATGCAGGCTCGCCAGAGCAAAGACCCTAAAAAGGGACAGTTACAGATTCAGTTGCTGTTGAGGCTGCTTAGCCCAGCACAGTGAACAAGTGTGTATCCAACCCTCTCCACGTCCCTTTTCAGATATTAGTTCATAACGCTTGTGAGGTGCCTGCAGCGTCCTTTCTCCCCTGTGCTCCTCCCGCTTTTACAGGGGCCGCCCCTCCTGCAGCAGCTACGTCCCTGCAGTGCAACTGCTGCTCACGGGTCCACCACCGCACCAGCCTGAAGGCTCCTGGGAGGCAGGAACTGTGCTTTATTCACCTTGTATCTCCAGATAGTCACCTGGGGGATGATGAACACCCCCAGAAATATGAATGTGTGTTTTCGAGTCAGACAGACCTGAATTTGAGTTCAGACTCAGCCACTAACAAGTTGGGTGGCCCTGAGGGAACTAATCTCTTTTAGCTCTGTTTTTCTAAACTGTGAAATAAAGACAAAAGTAATAACTATACTGCAGGATTACTGTGAGAATTAAATAAGATCTATGTGATTTTTATTAATGAAGAGCTCCTTAAACATTTGCTTAAAATAATAAGCACAAAGGATATCAGATGCATGTGTGATGATCATGGTTTAGTACCATCCTTTTTTTTACACGTGTTGATTTGGAGTTACCATATGCAAGGAACTATGCTATGCTGTGCAGGTAACAAACGTGTTTAAGAAAAAAGGCCTCTTCATCCAGGAATTCGTAATCTAGTAAGGAGATAGATAAGTAATGTATATAGGTACCTATAAAGCAAGGCAGTCAATAAATGTGGAATAAAGAATATAAACGTTCTAGACCTTCAGTCAAGGGAGTGAACACTCCTGCCTGGAGTGTCCAGGGAAGGCAATGGCAAGTGTGCAGGACTCTGAATATCAGAGAGGACTGCGATTGGCAGAAGGGAGGCACACAAGCATCTACGTAGAGGGGACATCACCACAGAGGCTTGAACACAAAAGAATGCATGATAGGTTAAGGAGGAAAAGTCATGAGATAAGAAGAGACAAGCATTAGAATGCAAAACAGAATTCCTAAACTTTTTTTTTTTTGTCTTTTTCCGTGTCTGGCAACGGATCACAACCCCCAGTGCTGCCCCCGTACCGGACCGGGGACCGGCAACGGGATTGCAACCCTCGGTGTCGCTCCCGCACCTCGCTCAGCCAGTGAGTGGGAACCGGTCTGCATGTGGGATCCGAACCCTCAGGCGGGAGCGCCGCTGTGCTTCCCAAGCGGCGCACTTATCCAGTGCGCCACCGGGCCGGCCCAGAATTCCTGAACTTTTAACCTCTGTTGCCTTTTGAAAGTCACTATTTCTTCTACTCCTGAGAGCCCAAAGGACATGTCTGAGCTTTCAATTTGACAAATAATTGAATTTTATCTATAATCTTTAAATGTAAAGTTAGATTACCAATCAGGAAACTGTTATACTAGTTCTGGTAATAATGGCCTGAATTAAGAGTGTGTATGAAGAGACAGACGAAAGAAAAGACACAGGCTTTATGCAGACTGATCAGCACTGGTGTAAAGGAGACAAATGAAGGATATTCCAGAGCCCAGGGCCTGTGTGAGGAGGCCAACGGGATCCCATTAAATAAATGAAAGAGCTCCTCGGGAGGGAGGGGTAGAAAAAAAAGATGTTTGGTTTCAGACCTGCAAACTCTAACATCCAAGCGTGAACTCATCACCTCTGCCCAAAAATCAACTCAAGTTACCTACCCTCTAGAGTGTGAGCAGCCTACTCTCGGCATATTCAGGAGGATTACTTTACTTTGCTCTAGTTGGAATGTCTGAGAATTAATCCACATCCAGGGGAAAGAAATGCTTTTGCCCAAATTATCTGAGGCTTAACCCCCTCAGAGCATTAAAAGGGACTAGATTTCATTGCATCAGATGGAAATCTCTCTCAGATAAAGCGATGGTCACAAGGATGCAAAAGACAGATCAAGGGGATACACGTATGAATGTATATATAACCCACGTATTTTTTGCATACTTCCAAATTGCATTGTTTATGCAGCTGTTCACAAACTCAGCTTCTCTGTTTATTTTTGTCCTTAGAGGAAACAGAGACAAGAGTTCTGCCTATTAGGCACAGCGAGATCAAAGAGTCCCCTAACCAGCCTGAGAGAACACTCCACTCAAGCCTTCCATATGAGCAAAGATCAAAACAGGATGATCCCTCGGAGCACCCCTCCACGGGAGAGCTTGCAGCAGCACCTGTTGGAGCCCCCCTTTCACTGCTCACACCAAATGGACGGGCTTTGTGTTTTCCTGGGAGTGAAACATCAGATTCCGGCAAGGCTCTCGAAAGAGAAAAGCATCTTCTATCAGGTTTATTAAGACAACATCACTCTCGCCAAGCAGGTTGCATCCTTGTTGTTTTATGAACCAAGTGGGGGAAGGGGGTACAGGGGGCTGAGGAGGGGTGGGGGGAGTCTGGAAAGGTCAACTGACAAACTAAAGGTTATCCAGCAATCTGCAAGTGGACTTAGGAAGTCGGCAGATGGCAAACACTTGCTTTCTCTCTTGGGCCACTGAGAAAAAATTGATACCCTCTGTGTTTTCTTTCCCATCTCTATGAGGTGTCACCCTCTTAATTGGCTCTAATCATCTGAAGCACGGTGATTCAATGTCACCACACAGAGCTGTTGATTCCCAGCACCATTTTGGTTGGCACAGGAGACAGGCCTGCCCTTGTAAACTGTGAATGGTGCATTGTTCACACCAGCCTGCGGCCTCCCTCACTGACCTCTGCATGCTGACTGGGGCTCAATTTAGGATGTGGCAATAGCAATCAGAACTGTCACAAAAATGGCTGTGTGTAGCATGTATGGCTATGGGTCTCAATAGTTCTTAATTTTGGAAATTTCATGGCACAACGGTTACTGGATTATCTTTCATGCAATCTTTGTTTGAATCATTATTTAGAGTGGGTTTCCAGTCCAGTCCCTTGTTTCAGTGCTGTCCTTACACCCCCTGACCTTTCTGTGCCTTCAAAAAAGCATGCACTGCCATTTAATCCAACCTCCAACTGCAATGGAAGCAACCAAGGGCTCCTCTCAGCAAGAAGCAGGGTGAGGGCTAAGCGACTGCTTTCATGTCCAGACACCTGCAATTCCTCATGAAATCTATGGCAAGAAATGCCCGTCAGTTGTATGGGAAACATCAAATGGACAGTCATAGGAGGTCGCCGGGTATGCCTGGCACTGTCACCACTGGCTGGGGATCCACTCCCAGGGTGCTGAGTGAGGACTGAGGCCTGAGGGGGTAGGGAAGGCTGAGAACCTGGCAGTAGTCTCATGAAGGAGCTGGGAATCACATCCAGAGACAGATCCAGATCCAGTGCAGGGATCACCCAATTTCCATGACAAAATATTATGTGTGCAACACTGCTCTGCTATATTCACTTCTATTTCCCCCACCGCCTATTCTGTAGGCGAGAGACAGTGGGAAGGAAGACGCAACTTCTAAGTAAACAAATGACAGTGCCACCATTCCAAACAGCTAGCTGCTGACTAAGGACCCTGCAGAGGCTGAAATCCCATTTGAACTGCGAGCTCCATACAGCAGCAGCTGCAGGTGAGGCCATCTTCCTCCTTATTCCAAGGACACCATTAGGATTCCACCTGATTTCTCCAAATACACATGTGCATAGAAAAGTGGTCTGCAAGTGCTGCCCTCCTCCTCTGAACAACCTCTTTACTTGTTTGCTGTCTGGCTCCTCACTAAGTCTAATCCCATCCTTCCTGGAATGACTTACCTTTTGATAGACTTTAAGCTCACTGAGGACAAGGACTTGATTATGGGGTTTTTGTTGTTGTTCGTTTTGGATCTCCCTCAGTGTCTACAATGGTATCTCACATACTTTAGGCATTCAGTTAGCAGTTGGTTAACTGATTAACTGATTTCTCCTTTAGAGGATCTGCTGGGAACCCAAGACCAAAGAAGTTAACCAGTTAACCCTCTGACCACTGAAATCACTTCAGGATTGATAAACATAGTGAAATTATTCCTTTAACCTCTGAAACATTAAATTTCATAAAAGTGTTTTCATAAGTAGCTCATTTTTCTCCTTATAAAACCCTATAAACGGGGGAGTTCTGGTCAAGATGGTGGAATAGACAGTTCCCAGCATCACTCTCTCCCACAAATCAACCAAATTTACAACTATAAAAATGTAACATCAGCCAAGCTGGGGCCACTGGAGCTCAGGGGAAGAGGAGGAGAGACCTACGGAGTTTATGAAGGCAGGAGAAACTACGATGAGAGAAAGAAAAGGCTGCTCTGAGCATTTTGGGCCACAGCTGCTTTAAGGCTGGAGCTGCTGAGCACGTGGAGCAGTAGCCAGCAGAAGCCGCAGCTGTGCCCTTCAGTTGGAGTTACTTGGGGGCAGCAGGAGAGAAGAGGGCCTTGGTGGCCCCCAGGACAGCAAGACCACTAATAGGGTTCCCGTGGACCCACACAGGAGCGAGGAGCCAGAACGGCTGAAAAAAAGAAGCCATTCAGAGGCTGGTGAGTCAACGCAAGGGACTAGGAAGGGCCCATCCCATGGGAAGTGTTCGGAGCATGGGCAGTGGGCAAGATGGGAACACCGGGAGAACACTGGGACACAGCAAGGACAGCCGACCTGTCCCCCAATCAGCACAGGACCACTCCAAGGAGAGTGGTCAGGAATATAGAATTGCATGGGGTGCAGTTTGATGAAAAGACTCAGACCCAGATCAGAGATTCTATAGAACACAGATCCACGGGGTCTCTGGAGAGCCAGAAGTACCTGTAAGATCAACCATTAAACCCTGACCTGAACAAAAAGCCTTCCCTAGGGAAACAGCAGCAAAGTAGCAATTTAAACAACCACACGCTTAAGTACTGATTCCCACAGGAAGTTCCCCCGTGTTAGAAGCAAAGGACAAAAAATTAGTTCTGGCCCAGGCACACCACCAGCACCTTGGGGCCTGCCTGGGAACCAGAGGCTTGGATCTGGGGACTAGACCCCACTCCCACTTCCAGGCAAACTGCGCCAGTGCCTCAGATCCCGCCCAGTGACCCAAGGCATGGAGCCAGGAACTGGACCTTCCTCCCACAACCAGGCATACCATGCCAGCACCTCAGGGCCTGCCCAGGGACCCAGGGTATGGAGAAGGGGACCAGACACCCTCCCACAACCAGGCACACTGAGTCAGCACCTTGGGGCCCACCCAGGGACCCAGGGTATGGAGTTGGGAACTGGACCACCCTTTCACAACCAGGCACAACATTCCAGCACTTAAGAGCCCACCCAGGGACCCAGGGCACGGAGAAGGGGACTGGACCTCTCTCCCACAACCAGGCACAACATGCCAGCACCTCAGAGCTCACCCAGGGACCCGGGGCATGGAGAAGGGGACCAGACACCCTCCCACAACCAGGCACACTGAGTCAGCACCTTGGGGCCCACCCAGGGACCCAGGGTATGGAGAAGGGGACCAGACACCCTCCCACAACCAGGCACACTGAGTCAGCACCTTGGGGCCCACCCAGGGACCCAGGGTATGG
>NW_007734888.1:85017-85865 GCF_000696425.1 Galeopterus variegatus
AGGCTGGAGCTGCTGAGCACATGGAGCAGGAGCCAGCAGAAGCCGCAGCTGTGCCCTTCAGTTGGAGTTACTTGGGGGCAGCAGGAGAGAAGAGGGCCTTGGTGGCCCCCAGGACAGCAAGATCACTAATAGGGTTCCCGTGGACCCACACAGGAGCGAGGAGCCAGAACGGCTGAAAAAAGGAAGCCATTCAGAGGCCGGTGAGTCAACGCAAGGGACTGGGCAGGGCCCATCCCATGGGAAGTGTTCGGAGCGTGGGCAGTGGGCAAGATGGGAACACCGGGAGAACACTGGGACACAGCAAGGACAGCCGACCTGTCCCCCAATCAGCACAGGACCACTCCAAGGAGAGTGGTCAGGAATATAGAATTGCATGGGGTGCAGTTTGATGAAAAGACTCAGACCCAGATCAGAGATTCTATAGAACACAGATCCACGGGGTCTCTGGAGAGCCAGAAGTACCTGTAAGATCAACCATTAAACCCTGACCTGCACAAAAAGCCTTCCCTAGGGAAACAGCAGCAAAGTAGCAATTTAAACAACCACACGCTTAAGTACTGATTCCCACAGGAAGTTCCCCTGTGTTAGAAGCAAAGGACAAAAAATTAGTTCTGGCCCAGGCACACCACCAGCACCTTGGGGCCTGCCTGGGAACCAGAGGCTTGGATCCGGGGACTAGACCCCACTCCCACTTCCAGGCAAACTGCGCCAGTGCCTCAGATCCCACCCAGTGACCCAAGGCATGGAACCAGGAACTGGACCTTCCTCCCACAACCAGGCATACCACGCCAGCACCTCAGGGCCTGCCCAGGGACCCAGGGTATGGAGAAGGGGACCAGACACCCTCC
>NW_007734889.1:0-23710 GCF_000696425.1 Galeopterus variegatus
AATCTGAAATACTCCAGAATCTGAAACATTTTGAGCACCAACATGATGCTCAAAAGAAATGCTCACTGGAGCATTTCAGATTTTAAGATTTGGGATGCTCAACTGATAAGAATAATACAAATATTCCAAAATTTGAAAACTGAAATCTGAAACACTTCTGGTTGCAAGGACTTCAGATAAGGGCTACTCAGCCTCTATAGACAATTTTCATCCTATTTGGAGCATGTACAGATTCCGGTAATCAATAATTTTTATTTGACCAGTACTATTTGATATTCTAGCAATTTAAAAATTTCAAATAAAGTTCAGAACCCATGCTGCAGAAATCAAGAATGAAATTTTCTTCACTTTGCATCTTACCACTTGCTCAATTCTTGCTTGTTTCTTGTTTCTCACTTCCTGTACAATGGAATCTAAGTTCTTTATAAAGTACATCATGTCCTTCACACCAAACTATTTATTCCTCACCACGTAGGCAACACATGACTGAATATTTATTATTTCTGTACCCTAAAGGTGTAGTTTGAAGCCTTTACTCTTACTTTTCTCTTGGCTGAGATATCATGATACTTCCCTCTCCTCAACCCCATCCAGTTGAAATACTTTGCACTCTTCCAGGCCATTCCCAAATACAATCAGCACTATGATTTTCTGTAGCTTTCCACAGTCAAAATAAAATATTTCCAGCCCCAGTACCTTTACATAAGGTCTTACACACACAATAGGACCTCGATAAATGTTTGCTAATCATTCTAAATGGCTTACCACATTCAAGAAAGCAACAGGATTGGTGAAAAATGGCCATAGTAAAACTAATATCACTAAGTGACTAAGGTCCATTGGAAAGAGCAAGAAAGAGGAGAGGAAAGGTTAATTCTAAAAAGAGAACAGACCACTGTTGGCTTGATTCTTGTGCGTTTTTTACCAAAAATTATGACCAATATCTCTGTAGCATGGTGTAGCAGCTGGCACGGCTCCATTTTTCTACTTGGTTCTGTTATCAAAGGTTCTGTCCCTGACAAAGACACTTAGAGGAGAAAAGTGAGCTTATTCCTCTACACTTAATTATGCTTTGACAGTTCTGCCCAGCTTTTAAAAAACTTTCAGGTTCAAATACTGCTACCAAATTATTTCTTGTTAGACAAGCCTAACTACTCTAAATAGACCTTTTTTGTTCTTAATAGGAAGTATTTGCAACATGAGTTTAATATAACAAGTTTAGCCTACATCACTGACGTTTGTCATATATCCTGACATAAGGGTTCCCATCAGATTTACTAAAGTAAAAGAGATTACCTGAGAAAAAGAGGACATACCCAAGTACAAAGACATAAACTGACTGCTGATAATATCATTCAAGGACTTCAAAGAAAACAGAGAATTTCCTTAGCTGAGAATCTGACATCAAGAATATTCAAATTACATCTATCTTGAAAATTATTGTGAATAGGCTGTTGATTAGAGTCTGATACATCCATCTGGCAATTGCTTAACTTTGAATTTTCTATGCTGTGTGTCAGCCACTATCCAAGAGGATAGAAGTTAGTTTCTGCCAAAACATACTGCACCTTTCCTTCTCTCTTTTGAAATGTATTTTAAAGTGGTGTTGATTATTTCCCTACTCTATTAAGATCTTTACTGTAGGCAAGAATAAATAGAATTCTCTAATTTTCTCATAATTATTATCCAACTTTTAATTTGAGTCATTAACATGCCAATTTTGCCTGAGAAAATTAATACAAATAATAGAATCTCTGCCAAATTACTTATGTGTGATATGAAAGCTGCAATGAATTATAAATTTATGATAGATGCACAAACTTCAAAACAGAATATTTGCTTATTTTACTGCATCTGTCAACTTGGCTACTTAATACCTCCATAAAGTACAATAAAAACAATGGAAGCCCAATGTCTTAGTAAAATATTTTAGGTCTAACATTCTTTAAAATGATATAGTTACCAAGGAAAATACAGTCATTTTCAAATTATTTGATATATGTTAGAATTAATTGCACTCAATTCTTTGCACATTTTATTTTACAGTTGCAAGCATACTATCTTAGTCTTTTTGGGTTGCTATAACAGAATACCATAGATTGAGTGCCTTCTAAACAATAGAAACATATTTCTCACAGTTCTGGGGGATGGGAAGTCTAAGACCAAGATGCCTGTAGATTTGTGATCTGGTAAGGGCTTGCTTCTTTGTTCATAGATAGCTGTCTTTTCTCTGAGTCCTCACATGGTGGAAGAGGTGAAGGAGTTCCCTGAGATCTCTTTTACAAGGGCACTAACACCATTCTTGAGTGTTCTTCCCTCATGTCCTAATCTCCTACCAAAAGTTGCACCTCCTAATACCATTACACCAGGAATAAAGAGTTCAACATATTAATTTTGAGAGGATACAAACTTTCAGTCTACAGAATGCATATTGATATGCTTCAACCTTCAGTCTCTAAAATTCATTTGTTATTTAAGTAAACAATCCAAGATATAATGTAGAGGCCCCCAGAAAAGTAGATTTCTAAGTCCCTTTGTTTAACCTCACAGCTGGAATGTGCTTACTTGTAAGGGACCATTAAGAGCTGGTTTGGTGGTTAATGGTTGATTGCATATCTGGCTTCTGTAACTCTGCTGTTTGCCTGTTTCGATGAAGCTGCCTGCTTGGTTTACAAAGATCCCCTAACCACATTTCCTGCTCTGTAATCCAGCTTGATGAAGCCCCTTACCTGCTTAATGAAGCCCCCAGTTTTCAGTGACTCTGCCTGGATACAGACAGAGCCAATGAAGAAGCTTACATGCTTGCTCAAGAAAAGTATAAAACCCCTATTCTCCCTGCACTCAGGGCCCAAGAATTCAGAATGAGAGTTCACCTGGAGCCTGCTAGCATAATAAATCTTCTGACTACTCCATCTCTCTGAGTGTCTGATGTTTCCCTGGAAATCTTTCCATAACAACAATAATAGGCAGAACCCATTGCCAGATAAACTAAACTTGTACTGAGTCCACATTTGATAGCTTCTCATAATTATGGTCCATCCCAAATGGGCATGTTAATAATAAATTATACTCTTTGAATTTTACCTCAGTTGCTAAATCCTTATTTAAAGAAAAATGAGTTACAGTACACTTCACACTTATATTTCACTCTTATAGGTAAACTCTGAAGTAATATTATAGATTATAAAAAAAATAAAGAATGAGTGTGTTTTAGAGTTTATATGAAATGGTAATACAAGATAAGGAATAAACACTGGATGTGTTACACATAAGATCAGCTGCTTAAATTATTACTGATAATGATGTTATTATCTTAAAAAACATAATGTTTAATCTCAAGCCAATTCCAATATCTGATGTCTGTATTAGATGTTAAGAGATCTTGTTAATATTGTTGTGTACAGCAATTATTATCACCTCTGCTATGATCTCCTATCAAGGTTTTCTAGGTGCTTGGGAGGAACAGGTGCTGAATAACAGAGCACCAGCCAGCTTTGCACATGTTGACCTCAACTGTTTCCAAATAAAATTGTCCTGAAATCTTGCTGGCAGACAGAACAAATGTTTCACTGATGCACTCCTCTCTGAAGTGGGTTCCCAAACCAAGACTGAGGTTATAATGACTTAAAACAAAAATTCTTTTTTTTTTAAGAAGCACATAAAGGTGTTTTTATTTCCCAAATTTTCAAGGCCTTCATTGGCTTTAGGATTTTGTCAGCAGTAATTTAACATCCTGTCCTTTACATACAAATGAATCTGGAAATATTTTCCCACGTTCTGTATCTGAAATCTATCACACTATTCAAGCTTATCTACAAAATCCTCAATTTGGCCAATTAGCAAATATAATCAGAAACTATGTATCCCGTAGTTGTCTGAGGATCTATTTAACTCAATGATATAGAAAGTGGATACCTGAATTAAATTTTCCAAAATCATTTTTTAACAGATGCTCAGTAAATGATGTCTACTAAATTTGTCAAAGGGACTCTTTGATGAGAGTAAGCAGAGTAAGGCCCAGTGTCTGAAAGCATGATAAAATAAACCTTTTTACAAAGAAAGTTTTCTATCAGTACCACTTGGAGAAATCCAAGGCACCAACATGAACAAAGACCAAGAAACTCACTGAGGTTTAAATTTAAGGAAGAAAATAAATGTGTGTGATAGAGATGTGGTGGAAGGAGGTATGCCATTACTTTTAGTATGTATTATTGTTGACAAATTCTTTATCTTGTACACACGAAGAAACTCACTGAGGTTTAAATTTAAGGAAGAAAATAAATGTGTGTGATAGAGATGTGGTGGGAGGAGGTATGCCATTACTTTTAGTATGTATTATTGTTGACAAATTCTTTATCTTGTACACACCTTCCTGAAATCATTTGGACAGTATGTTAGAAGGATCTGGACAGCAATATGAAGCTAGTAGACAGCATGAAAGTATTTGTTTATGTTTCCCATTAAAATATTTTTCCCTGACGTCTCCTGTGTCTGAGAAATATTGCATATCTTTTAACACAAATTAAACTAAATTGATTTTGGCTTTAATTTATGTAAAAATAATCTTATTTGTCTTATCAGGGTCTAGAATTCTCATTTTTCTTACTATGTGAGCATTCATCATCACATGTTAGTAATGCTGTCTTAAAATTCAAATGATAATTCATCTTGACAGATTCAGAAGGAAAAAAATAATTAAAATAATATCCAACAAACATTGTAGAAAGTATTGTTTGACAGTGGTTATTTCAATTTAAATTTCATTCTCAGTGTTTATAATCAGAATTTAGTCATTTTTAAAAAATATAATTCTTTGATATTCTCAACCACAAGATTTGAAGAACACCAAGTTAATTCAAATATGGTGACATTTAAGTAAAATTTCCAAATTTAATGGAAATTAAAATAGCATTGGAGACTAATGGATAAAAAAACTATGCTATCTACCCAAAGTGAATCATTGTACATTATATGCATGTATTGAAACAACATACTGTAACCCAACAAATATCTACAAGTAAATGTTAAAATACTTTGAAAAAAATAACATAAAATAAAATAGCACTAGAAAATATACTCAAATGAGTACATTGATGAATAAATGTAAATAATTAAGGAAATCCCATTTCCTTCTACATTCCCTCAAGCCAAAACACCTCACACCTGACTGAAAATTTAATAGTATTAAAAACTGAATTAATAAAAGAACATCACATATCAATTTGTAGTTTAAAGATTGCTCCAAAATCTCCAAAGTCATTCCCCATCAAGCGGTACAGTTTATTTCCCCTTCTCTTCAGTTGAGGTTTGTCCTGTGTGTGGAAAAGAATTCTCACAGCAGGCTTGAGTCTGCCTGTCTGTTACAGGCTGAATTGTATTCACCTAAGATTCATGTTGAAAACACAATCTCCCCAGTGGAGATAAGTACTTTAAAGTGGTGATTAAGTTAAAATGAGGCTATTAGGGTGTTGCCTTACTCCAATAGGACTGTTGTCCTTATAGGAAGAAAAAGAGACACTAGGGATGCCCTGCACAGAGAAATACCGTGTAAGATCACAGCAAGAAGGTAGTCTTCTACAAGCCAAGGAAACAGACCTCAAAAGAAACAAAACCTGCCAACACCTTGATCTTGGATTTCTAGCCTCCAGAACTATGGGAAAACAGAATTCTGTTGTTTGAGCCACTCGGTCTGTGGTATTTTGTTATGGCAGACCTAGCAAATTAGTACATTATCCTTAGAAAGGCCTACTTGCAAGGTTGGCCATTCGCTTGTGTCTAAGAACTTGACTGGAAACCAGTGTCCTATATGCATATAAAGCTTCTTATAAAGGATAAGAGTGGCTCCCTGTGTCTAAATTGTTTGTACAAACAATATGGTTTATGTTGAACATCTGATTTCTTTATGAGAATTTTGGATTTCTGTACAGACTATATTCTTACATGACCAACCCTTGATAAAATCCTTTGGTGCTGAGTTTCTAATTGGCTTTACTCGGCAGAAACATCACATATATGCCGCTGTATTACACATGTTGCTGGTGGAAGAGTGTGTGTGTTTCATGCTGAGTTCTGTCTTACAAATCTCTGAATGTAGGGTAGCCTTGGTGACTATCAACACACTCTGTACCTGCTTAACCAATAGAAAGGTACGGAGATGAAGTGGTGTATTTCTGGGCCTAGTTCTAGTTGGCCCGGCAGCTTCCACTTTCTCCTTTCTTGGAATATTCACTCTAGGGGAAGCCACCTACCTTGTAACAAGTCTAATTATTCTAAAACCACCACACTGTGAAAAAACTCAAGCTAGTCCATGTAGAGGATGAGGAGAAAGAGAGAAAAACAGATAAAGATAAAGAGAGGGGGAATGAGAGAAACGCCAACATGCTTGCAGTGGCTCCGGCCATGTAGCCCAGGTACCAGACTTGTGAATGAAGGAGTCATCTTGGATGTCTGCCTCACCTGAGCCTTCAGATGACTCCATTCTCAGCCTCTGGCTGACTGTACCCACCTTAAAACTCAAACAAAAACTACCCAGAGGAGGCCAGTCAANACAAAGAAAGTTTTCTATCAGTACCACTTGGAGAAATCCAAGGCACCAACATGAACAAAGACGAAGAAACTCACTGAGGTTTAAATTTAAGGAAGAAAATAAATGTGTGTGATAGAGATGTGGTGGAAGGAGGTATGCCATTACTTTTAGTATGTATTATTGTTGACAAATTCTTTATCTTGTACACACCTTCCTGAAATCATTTGGACAGTATGTTAGAAGGATCTGGACAGCAATATGAAGCTAGTAGACAGCATGAAAGTATTTGTTTATGTTTCCCATTAAAATATTTTTCCCTGACGTCTCCTGTGTCTGAGAAATATTGCATATCTTTTAACACAAATTAAACTAAATTGATTTTGGCTTTAATTTATGTAAAAATAATCTTATTTGTCTTATCAGGGTCTAGAATTCTCATTTTTCTTACTATGTGAGCATTCATCATCACATGTTAGTAATGCTGTCTTAAAATTCAAATGATAATTCATCTTGACAGATTCAGAAGGAAAAAAATAATTAAAATAATATCCAACAAACATTGTAGAAAGTATTGTTTGACAGTGGTTATTTCAATTTAAATTTCATTCTCAGTGTTTATAATCAGAATTTAGTCATTTTTAAAAAATATAATTCTTTGATATTCTCAACCACAAGATTTGAAGAACACCAAGTTAATTCAAATATGGTGACATTTAAGTAAAATTTCCAAATTTAATGGAAATTAAAATAGCATTGGAGACTAATGGATAAAAAAACTATGCTATCTACCCAAAGTGAATCATTGTACATTATATGCATGTATTGAAACAACATACTGTAACCCAACAAATATCTACAAGTAAATGTTAAAATACTTTGAAAAAAATAACATAAAATAAAATAGCACTAGAAAATATACTCAAATGAGTACATTGATGAATAAATGTAAATAATTAAGGAAATCCCATTTCCTTCTACATTCCCTCAAGCCAAAACACCTCACACCTGACTGAAAATTTAATAGTATTAAAAACTGAATTAATAAAAGAACATCACATATCAATTTGTAGTTTAAAGATTGCTCCAAAATCTCCAAAGTCATTCCCCATCAAGCGGTACAGTTTATTTCCCCTTCCCTTCAGTTGAGGTTTGTCCTGTGTGTGGAAAATAATTCTCACAGCAGGCTTGAGTCTGCCTGTCTGTTACAGGCTGAATTGTATTCACCTAAGATTCATGTTGAAAACACAATCTCCCCAGTGGAGATAAGTACTTTAAAGTGGTGATTAAGTTAAAATGAGGCTATTAGGGTGTTGCCTTACTCCAATAGGACTGTTGTCCTTATAGGAAGAAAAAGAGACACTAGGGATGCCCTGCACAGAGAAATACCGTGTAAGATCACAGCAAGAAGGTAGTCTTCTACAAGCCAAGGAAACAGACCTCAAAAGAAACAAAACCTGCCAACACCTTGATCTTGGATTTCTAGCCTCCAGAACTATGGGAAAACAGAATTCTGTTGTTTGAGCCACTCGGTCTGTGGTATTTTGTTATGGCAGACCTAGCAAATTAGTACATTATCCTTAGAAAGGCCTACTTGCAAGGTTGGCCATTCGCTTGTGTCTAAGAACTTGACTGGAAACCAGTGTCCTATATGCATATAAAGCTTCTTATAAAGGATAAGAGTGGCTCCCTGTGTCTAAATTGTTTGTACAAACAATATGGTTTATGTTGAACATCTGATTTCTTTATGAGAATTTTGGATTTCTGTACAGACTATATTCTTACATGACCAACCCTTGATAAAATCCTTTGGTGCTGAGTTTCTAATTGGCTTTACTCGGCAGAAACATCACATATATGCCGCTGTATTACACATGTTGCTGGTGGAAGAGTGTGTGTGTTTCATGCTGAGTTCTGTCTTACAAATCTCTGAATGTAGGGTAGCCTTGGTGACTATCAACACACTCTGTACCTGCTTAACCAATAGAAAGGTACGGAGATGAAGTGGTGTATTTCTGGGCCTAGTTCTAGTTGGCCCGGCAGCTTCCACTTTCTCCTTTCTTGGAATATTCACTCTAGGGGAAGCCACCTACCTTGTAACAAGTCTAATTATTCTAAAACCACCACACTGTGAAAAAACTCAAGCTAGTCCATGTAGAGGATGAGGAGAAAGAGAGAAAAACAGATAAAGATAAAGAGAGGGGGAATGAGAGAAACGCCAACATGCTTACAGTGGCTCCGGCCATGTAGCCCAGGTACCAGACTTGTGAATGAAGGAGTCATCTTGGATGTCTGCCTCACCTGAGCCTTCAGATAACTCCATTCTCTGGCTGACTGTACCCACCTTAAAACTCAAACAAAAACTACCCAGAGGAGGCCAGTCAACCTACAGAATCATAAACAACAATAAGAAATTATTGTTTTAGCCTGACAAGTTTTGAAATTGTTTATTATATGGAAATGCATAACTAAAGCTATCATTTTATTTTTAAGTAATCAAAAATAATTGCTTTGCAAGATTCTATCCCTGTACTAGCCAACTTCCAAAAAAAAAAATTGCTTAAAATGTACATATTATAGAAAATAGATTGCTCTTAAAATTTACTCCCATTAACGCATTGATGCCTTTTTATTTAAAATTATTTTCACAACATAGATCGATTCCTTAAATATATAACCACAGTGTGGTTTTATATTCAGGTTTTACTTTTTATGCTTTCATTTTTTATATTCAATTTTATTTTCATCTGTGTATTTCTTCCATTAAGTACCAATAAAACATGTTTCTATCCCATAATTATTGACCCATCAGATTCTACCTCAAATTGTAAATTAAGTCTAGCTTTACTTGCTAGACTTGCCTTTCAGTTATCTGAGAGAAAAAACAGATTATCAGAAATTAGTATTACTTGTAGGATTAAATGTTAGCCCTAGTGATATAAGAGGTGCTCAGTTTCCCTGGGCTTGGGTTAAAGGGCATGCCTCTGGGTTACAAGCCATTCCCCAAGGTTTCAGGCCCCTCCTCTAGGCTCTCCCCTAGAGGAAAGTTACTGCTGTCAGTTAGACCTATTTTTAGCACCAACACTGGGAAAATGAGACCACATGGGGCTGGCTTATGCAAATTTAGTGGTTGGGCATGCTCAATGGAGAGCACAGAATATTCTTGAATATTCCTGGTGCATGTGATAGGGTCTGACCAATGTACATGCTCCAGGAAGATACCAACTGAGCATGTGCCAGAGACTAAATGTTACATAACTAGGAGCCACTCCCTTCACTGAGTAGTCATTGGATAAAGAAAGGATAGAAGCCAAATCCCAGCTGAAAGCAGGGTTGTTTGTCACTTTCCTGGTGGCAACCCACACTTTGCTGGCTGAAGTGTGTATGTTTTATATCAAACTTACTTTCAGCAGGTAGGTGCTCATTCTCTTGTGCTAGCCTGCATTCTGTACTGAACTGAAATATGTGTTTCTTGCTTTTGTGTTAACTTGGTGAGGGCCTGCTCAGTTTCTGTAGCTATGCTATACTCTTTTGTAGCTAAGCTATAACCTATATTTCTTATCTGTCATATTAAACCTGTTCTCACTTTCTACTGTGACTCTGCCCTTGACTTCCTTCCTGCAGCAGAGTCAAGAATCTGGTAAGAGGATGCGGTGGGTTGAAGCCAACTATTGGAGACCCCGGACTCTACCTCCAACATCACTGGTAAAATCAACACCATCTGCCATCTTACATTTAATTTCTCTGCTCTGCTACTACGAACACAATTAAATGAACCAACTAAACAAGACATCTTTAATACCTATATCATGATATCTACATTTTTCAATGTCAGAAAAATAGCTAAACAGGTAAAAATAGGAAAATATAGAAAACATTGGTATCAGGAATTATCTTTGACTTTGTTCTTTTAGGACATACTACATAAAATCTATTAACAAACCCTGCTGACTCAACATTCAAAATGTATCCAATGTTCAACCAATTCTTACCCCCTCAACTTTTACCACTCAGGTTTAAGCCAGCGGAATGTCTCAACTATAGGAGCCTGACTTCCATTTTCTGCCATGTCCCCTTACTGCCTATATCTACGCAGAAGCCAGAGTAACAGCGTTACAATAAAGTATGATCATGTCATTCTTTTTCTCAAAACACCTCATTACCTTCCTATCATGTGTAAAATAAGATCCTGAGTCTTTACTGTGGACCACGAGGCCTTTCATGATAAGGTTTCTCTCTGACTTGGTCTCTTATTGCTCGTCCCCTCATCCACTCTTCTCCAGTCACAATGCCTTGCCAATCCCAAAAAGGCCAAGTATTCTCTTGCCTCATAGCTTTCACATTTGTTCTTCTCAAGCCTCTTCCTACAGAAACATGAGTATCTTTCTCCTTTTCTTCATTATGGTCTCTGCTAAAAAGTCCTCTAATCAAGGTGTCCTGCCTTGACCTTCCTTTTTGAAACAGCAATATGCTCCACTGTCACAGGATCCTCTAAATCCTGCTTTATTTTTTCATCATAACATTTATCACCCTGATATGTTATAAATTTATTCATTGTTGATTTCTTCTCACTAGAACCTGAACCCCATAAAAGCAGGGATTTTAGTCTGTGTTGTTTACATCGAAGCACCAATGCCTTAGCATAGCATCAAGCATGTGGTATGTACTCAATAAACTGGTTGATCAACAAATCAATTAATGAATAGATGGCCTAGTCAAAAAATGACAAGAAATATAGAAATATATCACAGTGGGTTCTTCCTGCAACACTGAAAAAGAGATTTCTAATACAAAGAGAAAAAAATTTACTGTGGTGTATTCTGATTAAAAGATACCATATGTCCTGATTGTTACAAAAACTATTAAGCATTTCTTTGTTTCCAAGTAATGTTTTATTATATTTACCAGTTTTCCCTCAAGACAAATTCATTATATTTACTCCTTTTTTCTTACAATTAACGGACACTTTCATCAATTTTTTTCATAAGAATCTGATATGTAAGCTCAACTGAATACTCAAGGGTATAAAATAAATAGTATGAATTGTAGAAATGGATATCAAACGCTAATCTTCGTCTAAATAAAGGATTTATGTTTAAAATACATTTCTCCTTTCACATTTGAAAATAAAGTACAAGAGGTTGTGCATAAAGATTTCTGTTTCATATTACTTATACTATGTAGGACTTTCTTGGCTTAAACTTGGAGATCATGCTTCCATAAAAAAAGAGTAGTTAACAGTTATATACTGCTTACTATGTGCTATTTTAGGCACTTTCTATTTATAAATTGGTTTAACTTTACAAGAACCCATTGAAGAAGTGGTTGCTGTTCTCATATTAATGGAGAAATTAATATACAAAGCTAGAAAGTGGCAAAACTGGGATTCAATCCCAGGCAGTCTCCTTAGTAGACTACATTGCCTCTAATGTTCCCAACACTCTTCTCTGCTTTATAACAGATAAATATTTCTCTAAAGATAGAAAAAAGTGGTCATTATAGAAACTATAAATATATTTCTTTAAAAAAGTATGATCCATCTGAAGTGTTTTAGACATACAAATTACGATATCAAGTTTTTTCAGGATATAGTTATAATAAAACTTAAATGTCTTCTATGTGTTAAATTGTTTTGAGCACATTTTTGAAATTACAGTGCTTTATACTGCTATGGTACTACTCAGAATAGTTTCAATATATTTTGTGTTTATATAAGGATAAATAAGTATTCTATTACTCATTTACACAAAGGCAATTTAAAAATTAGAAAGAAAAAAGCAAATGCTGAAGTTTTACCTCATAATTTCAAATCTTAATTTTCCATACTTTTAAATACTACTGGGATGATTTTATAGGTGATAAAAAATCTTTGAAAAAATATATATAATATTCCTTTCACAAAATAAATTAAAAGGTAGTATAACTTAAATTGGCTATGGAAAGCCAATATCACAGTAGAAGCACTTGGAAGTTTTAATTGCTTATAAAACCACTTACACACATTAACCCCCAAACAATAATGATCTCTCAGAACAGATCAGAGAAACTAACTTAACTAAAATAATTATATTCATATTAGCTTTATGTCAGCAGTTTCTGGACTATATCTGACATTTTTTTAAAAACCTCCATTAAAAAAATTCATTAATTTTCAAGGACTGTAGACATTATCGATATATTAAAAAGAAAAAAATGGTTTCTGGTGAAACTTTGAGAATTCAATTAAAGTCTTGTCAAATTATACTTCTGTAAATTTTGTCCCATATACCATAAAATGGAAATATCAAGTAACTCTAAACTTTGTAGCATCACTATTTTCTCATTTTGTTTTACAGTAATAAAGGAAATATTTCTCAATATATAATGTAACCAGAATAATCAATATTTAACAAATCTCTGGTGTAGAAATGAGCTTTTAACAATTATTTGTCTATCATTAAGTAAAAAAGCATCCAAAACTAGAACACTAAAGACGCCCAATGGAATTCATAGCTTTCTACAATTTCATTTCAACAATACCACAAATATTGAGCCACTGTACTAGGTATAAGCAATATGAGTGAATAATATATAGTCCTCATATGAAAAAGAAAAAAAAAATCCCAGAACAGTAACAATTCTATAATGAAATAAAACAATTACGAAAGTTGTAATGAATCCCAAAATGTGCATCCGTCTTTAAACCAAACTGTACTGAAGCCATTGCAACTTGAGTGCATCAGCCTGACTTGCCAAGATTTTTTTCCTCATGCTCTTAAGGATTCCCTTTATTTATAATAATCCTAGTGATATCCAAACTCCCCTATTACAAATATAAAATAGCTGATCTAATGGCTTTGGCTTAAAGAGAAATAACTAATCTTAAATGTCAAAATGAGCCTTCTTCATATTTGCAACATTTTTAGCATTCCGAACTGAAGAATGCTATGAGTCACACCACTTAAATACTTATTAAATATAATGTGTTTGGGAGGAATGATACAAGACTTCAATTTTTGATTTTGACTCTTATTTTGTAAGAATTACATAATTAATTATTGGTGACCTAGTGTTGCTAATGAAAATTTACCCACTAGATGAGGGCTGAACAATCCATTCTAAACTTATGATTTAAATTAAAATATAAACAACACATTTGGAAGCTCTAATACCTGCGAATCAAACTACTACAATAAAACTCCCATCTCTTACGTGTAAGGCAAACAATTGCTTCATAATACAGTAATTGTTATTCCAAACCTTTACCTTTAGTTAGCAATAGAATGACAAAGGAACAAAAAGAAATTGGTTGTACCATTTGAAATCAGATTCTTAAAGATTAAAGCAGCTCACCTAACCATCTATGCATAAACTATCTAGCTTAAACTATTTATTAACTACCCTAACAATATTATAAATAATTCACTTTTGTTTGTTTGTTTGTTTGTTTGTTTGTTTTTACCTTGAAAGGCACTGGCTCTTCAGTAAGAGGACTAACAGGAAGTGAAGTGGTGCTGCTTGCTGGGCTCATATCTGCACTCTGCAAGGAGAGCAAAATTAAATTAAAGAGAGCTTTTTGTAGTCATTTTTATTATTCCTAATTCAGAATTCAATCCTCCTTGTTAAAATAAAAAATAAATAAATAAAACACAGATATAGAAAAATTCAAATCATGGATCATCCCTTATATAGAAAAAAATAGTTATCTGGGAAATTAGTCAAATTATCACTCTTCAAGTACATTTTAAGTAAATTTCAGTAAATATAACGGCCATTTTTTGTGTGTTAGGGTAGTATTTAGAATTATCTTGGTTTATCTTACATTTTTACTGTTTCTTTGAAAATTAAACTAAATCTGTAATAATTCATTGTGTTGCTATTTTGATGTGTTTCCGGCTGATTTTCAAACATGCATTATACATTTTTTTCTTTTATGGAGATTTAAAATATTGCACTTAGTTTTTCTTCATTATGTAAACCATATCTGCCATTAATATATAATTACAAACTGAAATAATATTAAAAATTTTAAATTCCTATATTTATAGACCCTGACATTTTACAACCTTCTTATGTTCTGCTAAATGAAAAATTTAAGGACAAAAGATTTACACAAATATAAGAACAAATAGAAGAGAATGATTGGAATGTTGCTAATGCTGTTCTTCTAGTCCTTTAAAAATACTATCAACTAAAACTTCTTATTTTTTTTTTTTTTATAAAGATGACCGGTAAGGGGATCTTAACCCTTGACTTGGTGTTGTCAGCACCACACTCACCCAGTGAGCAAACCGGCCATCCCTATATGGGATCCGAACCCGTGTCCTTGGTGTTATCAGCACCACACTCTCCCGAGTGAGCCACGAGCCGGCCCTCAACTAAAATTTCTTAAATAAGATATTATAAGATATTAAAAAGAGATATGGGTTAGAAGTTGATCATTGATTTACTTTTCTAAAAGCAAAAAAAAAAAAGATACCGATACTATGTAGCAACAGAAGTTATATTATTATATTCTTAACCCATTCTCTCAGAGGAATTCTTCATATAAGAAGATAAGCAAATAAAACATCAAAAAAATATACACCTACATTTTTCAGCTTGGTTTCCAAATATACATGCACACAAATACAGACAATTTTGCAGTAAAGATGAAAGCAAAAGACTGAATTAACCTTGAAATAAAGGAACAAGTAGACTTTTTTAAGTTCCAACAAAAGAACACATTCCCAGAACAGATGCTACAACTGCTACACATTCTTAGAGTCTCTTTCTAATCAAAGATAATTTTCAATTTATTTGATTCAAGTGTGCATAAGCTGGACAGGTTTTAAATATCCATTAATATGGCATAACTTCTGTCTAGTCCAGAAACAAAGGATAAGAACTATTAACACAGGAACCAAGATATTCAGTATTATTTTCATATACCCTGTACCACAGCTGTTTTAGAAATTGATGTAAAGCTGCACATTGAGTTAAAATATCTAAAGGAGGAAATTAAGTGAAAACTGAACATAATCTACTAAAGGAAGTAGGAAAATACATGAACCAAATAAATGAAGTGAGGTAGTTACTGACTTTCATTTCTAAATTTATTCAAAGCTTCCATGCCATTTATTTGGTAAAAACCAGGAAATACTATAAATTGCTGACTCTCACTGATTATGTGATACAAGAGAGAAACAAACCTTTTATTTAACCAACTAGTCTACCACAAGACTCTAACAAGAAATAAATGAAACTTTTTGGAGAAATAGAAAAATATCACAGAAAACAAGGCACTTGTGCTCCTTCTTTCGATGTTAGATTTCTCATGAGAATTGAAGTAACAGAACACAGTTCATACATAGTTGAATATCTGGTATTTACCCGTAGTATTGGTAGTCTACATAGCTTACCAAAGTACTGTGCCCTTAAAAACCATATATTGAGACAGAGGTGACATTTAGTTGTGAAAATTTAAAAGCCTGGACCATATTGTTGCAAATGGAGGTTTTTGGACTTTCATAAGATTAACTCAAAATCAAGCTTCTTTAGGGTTAGGTCTCCTCCAACTTCCCCAAAATAAATGTGTAACTCTAAGGACTGTAGAAAGCAAACTACAAATTTTGCATCATGTAACATTGATTCTTTGAATGTCATTCTTAGAGAATACTTTGTTCTAGCTTTAACATTCAAATACATTTTATATTGTGACATTTAAAACTGGTACTTTAAGGAAATCTTGAGATAAATGTTTAAAAATACTAATCAATCTTATATGACAACATTTAATAAATTGCACTTAATTATCAAGTTGAGAAATATGTAGCAAAAAATCAAATAAAAGTATCTTCAGTTTTATTTTATTGTATTCCTATTGGCTTTACAGTGATCTGTAATTTAGGTGCCATTCCAATTTTTTACCCTTTTACATAAAATACAGTAGTAAACCCTTTGGATGTTGGTCTTATACATATTTCATATTTTAATTCACTTATCCTTTCTTAAATATAGCAATACTGATGCAACTGTATAAATACAAATTAACAAAATTTTAATATTTTTAAAAGCTAAACAGCAGTACAGGGTACTTCAAAAGGTTCACAGAAAGATTCGTATTATCTTTCAATTCTATTTTTCCATGAACTTTTTGAAGTATCTTAGTATATGCTAATTCACAATTTTCTTAATGAATTATTTTGTTAAAATTATGGCTTCATCTGCTTTTGTTATATTTTAGAGACTCTGGAAATCCTCGCAATAATGTGAAAGTGAATCCCATGGGAAAATAAAAGAACTATTCTGTAAAAGAAGCAAATATCCCAACAGAACAAATCTCCATAATTTTCATGCTTCACTACTGTCAACCATACCTTAATTATAATACATAAAAATAGGAATACATCATCTGCTTGTATGTCAAGGGAGGAAAGGAAGTCTTTGCTAAAGTAATGAACATTTCAAAATAATATGCAAGACTCTCATCAATGCGAGTGATTATGAAACTTCCTGGGTGGATGATTAGCAAAAGGACAGAAATAAAGCTTTAGGTGGGAAGGAGAACAGGAATGCCAAGAAAAACAACGTGTCTGTCATCTCAGAGATTGGTTCTCTTACTGTTGACTCATCTCTGGCTCTGAGGGAAAAAACGGGCATAAGCAGAAACAGAGCTATTTCAAATAAAATTCCTAAAGACAGATGAGGGAAATTACTTTCTTTAAATTTCTCTCAGTGGAATATAACATTATTTAAGCCCATAGAGATGTTCTGCAACCACCATACCACTTTAGCATATTAGGAACTGCCACACAATGGTGGTGAGGAGCACATATTAACAGGCTTAAATGAAAATGACAATGTGCTAGAGAAAAACAATGGTAGGAGGCTGATGAGAACTTCTCATGGCTCCTATGAGACAGCTCCTAAAAATGTATGAGTAATCAAGGACAATTTATCAGAAGGCTGGAAATAGCAGATAAGTTATTTTATTGAAATCCTTGGACTCAAGTATACTTGTACCAACTCTGACTCCCAAGCTCCTACCTACTCTATCAACTCCAAAGTCAAACTAATAGAAGTTATTGATGAGAATAAATAAATATACAAAGCCAAGCTGATTAAAAAAAAAAAAAACAGTTGACGACTTTGACATTCAATGTACTGTCACTAAAAAAAAGCAGAAAAATTGAAGGGTAAGAGAAATGATTAACAGATTAAATCAGAAAAGAATGCTGACATTTTGTGTGTCAGATCTTCTCTTAGCTTCTACTATTATGCTTACTGATAAATACAAATACGTACTCATTTCAATACCATTGAAAAACAACATTCTGTTCTTCCTTTTGACATGAAGACATGAAAAACTCAATTGATTTACAAAAGATCTGTCACTTGATACTATCAATTTTCTGTGTATACAATTTCTAAGTCAGCCCTTCGTATAATAACATAATATAAAATTTAAAATTGAAAAACAATTTTAAAATATTCTAAATCAATTCTTAAATTAGGGAGTTATTTTTTAATCCATGAACATTAGAGAGTTTCTTTTTTAACAAGCACTAGAATTATTTTATCACGTAAGCCACATTATGTTTTTCCTCTGATTCTGGGGAAAATATGTAATTTTACTAAATAAAATATTCTTTATTAACACCCAGTGCCTAGTTCTTGGTTTTTTTCTAAGAATGGAACCAGGACTCAGATAAATGTCTGTTTCCAGGTCAGGGATAGGAGAAGGAACGTACAAGATGATCCAGAAAGAGAAGAAGTGCTCAAAAAAAAGGTTGGGGGTATGCCGAAGAGACAAAAAGATTCAACATGAAAGTGCCCCCAAATGCCAAAGTTGAAACAATTTGAGCAACAAAGTAAATAACATGATGACCAATTATAATGAGGTACCCTGGATGGGATACTGAAAGGACGTTAGGGAAAAACTGGTAAAATCTAAACAAATTCCCCAGTTTAGTTAATAATAATGTGCCAGTGCTGGTTTCTTAAGTTGTGCCAAAATGTACTCTGCTGAGGTAGGATGATTAGAATAGGGGAAACTAAGCAAGGGGTATATGAGAGTCTCCGTACTACCTCTGCAACTTTTCTGTAAATCTTAAACTATACTAAATTTAAAAGGTTATTTACAATTATTCTTCATTAGTAATATAAACAGGCTATTCATGATTATAATACATAGTCATTTTATTCATAGCTTCTAAGCTTTTCACAGGGATTTTAAAACTCTCATGAAAATAAATTTTGACACATCATTTTATTGGGAGCATAAACTATCCACCAAAGAATCTTTAACCTTCTATAAAGATTTCACCGAAAAGTTGATGTTAAATTGTTTTGCATGCTTTTATGTTACATATGGGAATACTGAAGGAAAGCTTCAGCAGTATAAAATGATCTATTTGTTTAGGTGCTCTTAAGGTGCTTGAGAGTGAGTTTGCATTATTAATATTTACTGAATGCCATAATTCCATAGTACATATCCATTAATTATGTCTCCCCTGAAAGCATAATTAATGGATCTGTCCTATGGGATTAAAGTTTATTTAAAAGGATTTCTTGAAGTGAAACATGATCAATTGAGCTCAAATATTTTGAGTACATAAACAGATTTGAGTGTAAGTAAAAAATTTTAATTTTTTGAACCATTAGGATAAATTTTATGATTCTTTAGGTCAAATAAAATTAAATGGTCACCCAAATACGTTAACTCTAATTTGAGGTTGTATTCTCATAGTTCTAAAATTACATATGAAACATACACACACATTATAGTATATTACAGTTTCAATAATCAATGATGTAACTGCTGATAAACTATATAGGATAATTTTGATTTTTGGCATATAAATGGGCCATTTTTCTAAAAAAAGTTTTTTTCTTTTTTTAAACATGCCAATTTTCTGTGAAAATTCAGTAATTTATTCATTCAGCCATTCAACAAGTATTGAGTACACATTAGACTTCCTACTCCCGGTTTTTAAGTTATGCCATGATTCATTCCACTGGTTAAATATGGTTAGGCTTGCTGTTGGCCCAAGGATTTAGTAAGAAAGGGAATAGATAGTATCTAATTATGGCACAAAAAAACACTCTCTCTATATTAGTGGGTACACACTTCAGTCTAATGTGTGTCCTTCCAGTTATATATCCTCCAAAATGCAAGGAGTCAACAGATCGGGACTCCTCCAAACCCGGATGCTGACCACTGAATTTCAGGCATACCTCTGTGAGAAACAAAGAGAACTACTGGAAGCTGATTCCACTCACTTCATTTTTTTAAGTGGTGTATATTCCACATCCACTTATTTGTTGTTTTAGCAACAAACCAAAATGAGAGCAACAGGAAATTGAATTCAATCTCTAAATCAGAGCCAGTTCTTTGCCCTTTGGCCTAGTTCAATAACCTTATCCATTTGAGTAACATCTTTTACTGACTCTGTTTCCTTCCAATGAAAATGCAAGCTTTATTCTTTATAATGTCTTCTTATAGTTTATATCTGCTGTTTTCTTCCTTCCTAGTGTCCAATTCATTTTACTATGTTAACATTTTTGTTTTCCTCTGGGGAGTAATTTCTCCTAAACTCTCAATCCATTTGTTTTGAGTAGCAGTGGTCCAATATCCTTGAAATGGGTGTGAGAATTATAATCAAGGACTAGACAA
The DNA here is from genome assembly GCF_000696425.1 of Galeopterus variegatus. NCBI lineage: Eukaryota > Metazoa > Chordata > Mammalia > Dermoptera > Cynocephalidae > Galeopterus > Galeopterus variegatus. The sequence continues at coordinate 20,160 of NW_007734889.1, forward strand.
CTTTTCTTATCAGACACAAAAAGTCACAAAAGCCAAATTATTTAAGTGAAACTCCAATCTGGGAATTGTGTTGGAATTTTGAGAAAGAGACGCTCTCATTCAGCTAATGCTATTGAAGTTATAATGAATGTGTCTGAAGTGCCAGACCACCAAGTAGATGGAACATCCCTAAGAGCAAATCCAACATACAGCCAATCTAGGAAATGGATACAGAGAAAATGGGTCCTAAGGACATATTTGACATATTCATAAACTAGCTCTACATGGGCAAATAACTTTCACAAAACAATGTGCCTACAATTTAAAAATCCTTTCTACCACAAGAATGAACACTGTGGCTGGGACATTTTAAGTTACAGAATCTAAAACTTATAATTGGTTGACTCAAGTAGAGAGCCATAATACTACTCTACTGCAATCTGGGAAGTTAGCAATATTTAAACGATAGCAAGATGATTTATTAAATTATGTTCCAAATTTTGGGGGACTCAAATTAAATATTTTTGAATTAGGCGCTTCATGAGATTTAGTCAAAAAATTCCTGGATATTAAAGTATATTTACAACTTTTTGTTATGTGGTATATATTTTTTATTTACTTTTGAGTAGATAAAACATTCACACAGTGCAAAATTCAAAAGACACAACATCTTTTTCCAGGAAAATGTCTCTCTTCCACCACTAGTGCCCAGCAATCCAGAGATCACCAATTTTACCAATTTATTGTATAAACTTCTAAAGATATATGTACATAAAAGAAAAAGTACACACACATGCACTTATATATAGTCATTAATGTTTTTTATAAATATAGGATAACATGTTATACATACTGTTCTCCAACTTATTTTTTTTTCAAATTACCATATACTTATATATAATGAGTTCCCCGAATCTTTTATATGACTGTATAGAATTCCATTTTATGGCCATATCATTATGAAATATGGCTACATCCAAAGCTCATGGAAGGATTCATATTATCTTTTAATTCAATTTTTCCATGAATTTCTTGAAGTACTCTTGTACAGTGTTTCATTTCCACTCTTGAAGTTACAAACAGCTGAAATTAATAATCTTATAATGTATGCACTTTATCTGCATGATAAACTTCTGAAGTAAAACTACTGGGCCAAAAGATACTTTTAATTGTTATTTTGAATGGTATTGGCAAATTATCCTGCATAGAGAGGGCAATACTGTCCATTTCTATCAGTATACACATCCACCTGAGGCTTGAGTAAATATTTTCCTTCTTTGTCATTATGTATTCTCTACTTGAGAAGGCTTTTAGCATAGATCTACAAGGTAAACAAAAGCTCTGGTTGAAGTGCACCCTCCTAAAATCAGAGCAAGAAAAGTAAAACAGTTTTTTAAATTCTCTTTCTCCCTGGTATCAATAATGCAAGACAGTTAAGAGATACAATATCCCAACGATGACATCTCAGCATTGAGTTAGTTTTGATCTTTGGGCTACTCTGATCTTGTGTGTACAATTCCAATTACTAATTTCTTACTTTATTCTACCACTAAATAAAAGATAAATTAAAGCTGTGACCGAACCCCAAATTAATCCAAATTATTAAGTGTATTAGCACATTTACGTTCCTTATAACAAAATACACAGAACTGGGATTTTGTAAAGGAAACAAAATTTATTGCTTACAGTTTCTGAGGCTGGGAAGTCCAAAGTCCATCTGGTGGAGGCAACAGTGACCCAGGGTCTCACATTGCAAGATGGTGGAAGCAGAGAGAGCAGAGAGAGACCAACCTCCTCATTCTCTCTCCCCTGACCGCCATTCTTAATCCATTCACTACAGCATGGTCCTACAATCTAATCACTCTTCAAGTCTCCACTTTTCAACTACCATAATAGGATTTTCCACCCTCTTAACAGTCACAGTGGGGGCCAAGTTCCTAATACATAAAACTTGGGAGACACATTTCAAGCTTCAATGAGTTTGGGGAGGGGGGCAGAATTCAGTCTACTACACTAGGCTATAGCAAAGAAATAAGCTATCTCATTCTTTCAGAGTGAATCCACAGGAGAAATCAGGAATTAGTCCTCAGTTTAGAAGGTTCAAAAATAAAATTATGTCAATTCACATAGGGATGAGTAGGTTTTATGAGGATGATTCAAAATAACTAAATGAATAAGGGACTGTACTTTATCAGATACTGGCCAACATATTAACTAATAATGAAAACTAAACTTGCCATAAGAACTCAGGATGGTAACTTATCCGAGTTGGTCCTTTTTGGTAAAGAGAACCAGTCAGAAACCACATTGCAGAGCAGAAGATTCTTTGTTTAGTACAAAGTTAGAAAAAAAAAATAATCAAAGGATGCTTATATCAAGCTATGGTAGATATATAAAAAAATACAAATTATTTAGAATCAGAGCACTTTCTTCTTTGAACAGTGTTAGGACATCACCACAGTGACAAAGTTCACATTAGGTCATTCATTTAAAAAACAAAAACAAAAACAAAGACAAAAAACAACTACCTAAAGAATGATTACTTCATTTGAGACACACTGCAATGTAATTGAGAAGAGAAATAGCTAATCTTACTAGTGATGTATTTTTTAAACCAGCTTATTTTTGTTGATGGTGGTATTGGTTACCTCAACAATGACTAAGCTTATTAATTTCATTTTGCTTTTTGTTGGCTTCAATTTTAGGAAATTGCAGTTTCTAACCTTATAACCAAATTCTAGGAGTTCCTCATATTTGAACTTTCAGGACCCTGTCTCATTTCCCTAAGTTCCTGTAGGTACTCTGAGATTGAGTCCCTATTTTAACCCACTGTTTCTCCCAGCTAGAGAAGTTCTGTCCCTGACCTCTAATCTCTGTGGTTGGACCTCAATCAATTGTTGCTGAATCTCTTTATTCCTTGGTCTGTGGTTTGAATCTCCATTATCCCTCTGTCCGTTTATCTCATTGGCATGTTCGGCTGCTTCCAACAAGACCAAATTATGGTCTAATTTTATTAACAACATTAAACAGACGGTATTGAGAACCTACAATAAACCAGATACTGTGATGTATGTTTAATAAAAACAGCCCCTGCCACCAGTTATCTTAAGCTCATTAAGGGAGACAAGCAAGTATGAAAAGTATAAACTAGAGAAATAAATAAGTACATAAATAAATAGAGAAAATTCCAACTATTCAAAGATAATCACAGATAAAATATCTGTGTACTTTTTCCAGTCTCTTCCTGTGCAATGTAACAGACTGGGATTAATGCACGTAACTATATTCTCAGGATTTTTCTCACATCAAATATTTTCCTTCAGTTTACTTTACGATAAATAAAACTCTATCATATAACTCTATCATATAACTTTATTCATCTTGCCAGGCCCCTAATTTTAGACATTTTTGTATTTCTATTTTTTTCTGTATAATTAATGCTGTGATGACATTCTTAAAACAGACCTGTGGTTCTTTTTTTTAAGTTTTATTTTATTTATGATTGGCATGTAATTGTGTATATTTATGGGGTACAGTTTCAATACATTGTATAATGATCAAATCAGGGCAGT
>NW_007734889.1:23930-29023 GCF_000696425.1 Galeopterus variegatus
TAATCACAGATAAAATATCTGTGTACTTTTTCCAGTCTCTTCCTGTGCAATGTAACAGACTAGGATTAATGCACGTAACTATATTCTCAGGATTTTTCTCACATCAAATATTTTCCTTCAGTTTACTTTATGATAAATAAAACTCTATCATATAACTCTATCATATAACTTTATTCATCTTGCCAGGCCCCTAATTTTAGACATTTTTGTATTTCTATTTTTTTCTGTATAATTAATGCTGTGATGACATTCTTAAAACAGACCTGTGGTTCTTTTTTTTAAGTTTTATTTTATTTATGATTGGCATGTAATTGTGTATATTTATGGGGTACAGTTTCAATACATTGTATAATGATCAAATCAGGGCAGTTAACATATCCATCACTTCAAACATTTATCATGTCTTTGTGGTTGTAACACTAAAAATCCTCTCTTCTAGCTATCTTGAAATATAAAACACATTATTATTAGTTGAAGTCACCATACTGTGTAATAGAATGCCGGGAGTTTATTCTTCCTGGACAGATTCTTACTGTACCTATGTACCCATTGACCAACCTCTCCCCATCCTTCACTCCCTGCTCCCCTCTCTAGCCTCTGGTAACCACTATTCTATTCTCTACTTCCATAAGATCAAATTTTTAGATTCCACATATGAGTGAGATCATGTGATATTTGTCTTTCTGTCCTTGGCCTATTTCGCTTAACATAATGTCCTCCAGATTCATACATGTTGCTGCAAATGACAAGATTTCTTTCTGTTTTACGGCTGAACAGTATTCCATTATGTGATTATTTCTTTTAATACATTATAAAGTTTCAGTTAAAGGCTATGCACATAATTGAATAACTTCACATATATTATCAACTTTCCTCCAAGGCTAATGTACTGATTATTACTACTTGAGAAGTTTAAGAGTTCCAAATTTACTGTACCTCCATTAGGCAAAGAGAAATACATTAGGTTATTTAATAAACTATGATTTACTAGTTTGTAAACTATTAGGAGAAAAAAATAGATCCTTAAACTGCATTCAAACGAACTCTAAATGTATTAAAGTGCTAAATATGCAAACAACCCAGAAGAAACACTTGAAAAAAAAATAAGTAAACATTATCTATCAGTTACCACAAAATAGGAAGGGATTTTCTAAATACAAACATAAATAAATCATAAAGTCAAAGATTGATATATGTGACTATTAAGTTTTTTACGTATTAAAGAAAATGTACAATAATAAAGCAAAGAAAGTATTTGGAAAATTCTGAGATTTGGCAGGAACAATTATTATTCTTCATTCTTAGTATTTCCTTCCATGTAGAAAGAGCTCTACTAGTATTATACTCCCAGTTTCTCTCCCTAACAGAGAAAGGATCACTTTTCTTGCTGATAAATTTGGGATGGATGAACTCAGTGTGCTTGGTTCAGCTCATTCCTTTTTCTTTCGCTGGATCACATGCAGAGAACATATGTTCTGCTCAACAGCTGTGTAGTTGGCTTTTTACTGCTAAGGTCTGAGTAAGAGCTTTAAGCTTCAGATCATAAGAGGGTTTAACCTGGAGGGTTGTCTGCAGCTTATGGAGGCTTTTCCCTCAGTCAAGAAGCTATTTTTACAGGGTCTTGCGTGACTGAAGTGAAAACTTGTGGGATGAATGGGTCTCAGCAAAGCCTCTGAGTACTAACAACCTCAGAAAAGACAAAGATCATGTGTAACCTCAGCCAAACCGGATACCAGGGCCTCGGGAGGTACAAATGGCTGCTGGTTAACCTTGAACTACATAGAGCGATTTTTCATTAGTAGATTTGGCAGATATAGTATTGAGCTGGAAGGAAAGAGTGTCTTTCCATTCTTGGGCTTTTTAAGTGTTGGTAGGGAGTATAATAATGACAACTTTTAAACCGAAAGACAACTGTTTTCTGTGTCTGCTACAGAGTGCTAGTGCGCTTCTGGCTTTAAATTCTGAGAGCCAGGCCTAGTAGTTACAAGTAGCTACATTGCCTGAAGTAGGTAACATCTAGGATGTCCCCCAGTGTCCCCTACTTCCTTGTATTTGCACTCTTGTATAATCCCCTCCCCTTGAGTGTGGGCTGGACTTAGTGACTCACTTGTAATAAATGAGATACACCAAATGCTGTCAAAAAGAGACTGCAGAAGGGCAAGTGTGGAAGCTGGTAGACCACTTAGAAGCTGACTACAATATGTTGAGAGATGATGGTCATTTGGACAATATTTTTATCAGTGGAGGTAGTAAAAATCGGGTGAATCTTGTATGTATTTTCAAGGTAGAAACAACAGAATTTCCTGATGGTTTGGATATAGGTTATGAGACAAATAGAAGACAAGGATAATTTCCAAGGTTTTGTCTGGGCTAACAGACAGGTTGAGTAGGAATTTAATGGGATAGGAAAGATTGCAAAAGGAACATAACTAAAGTGAAAAATCAGAAATTCAGTTTGTTAAAGTTATGTTTGAAATTGCAAATTGGACATCACAGTAGAGATATACTGCAGATATACCAGCACTTGGATATAATAGCTGAGATAGGATAGAGAACAAGATAATGGAAAAAACAGGAGTTGAAAGAGCTGAGATGCCAGGGTGAGACAAGGATAATCTACTTGTGTAATAAAAAACTGTTTCAGAAATGACATTGGAAGTAAAGAAAATGAGTTAGAGTCTATACTCTTCAAATAGGGAGGAGAGTGTGCTGGGGATTCTAATGAAGACTGCAATAAAGAAAGGTAGCAAGTAGTATAGTCCGTTGGCATGAGTTTCAAGCTAAGAATTATTTGGGAGGCAGGAAAAATAGTGGTCAGAAAATTGAGGAGGAGCAAAAGGACACCTGCCTCTTCTCTAAACCCCATAACACAAGGGGTATGGTAATGAAAATAGCCACCACAGATCTTATGCTACCTGGAAACCAAAATAACCTGACTTAGATTATTCTTTCACAAACCGTTTCAAAGAGGACAAAACATGTAGCACATCCAGTGGCAAATATACCTAGGAGAACCTAACAAATTTACAATAAACAAAAACTAAGCAAGGGAATGAGCAGAATAAGTAGAAAGTATTTACTTTAACTTTGCACCTGTTGAACAAGCTTTGTTTGCTGCATTATAAACTCTAATCTTTAGGAGGCTAATGTACAGTTTACCTCATTTCCTGCACTCCAACCTTGTCCAACTCCATCAAGTTATCAAAAAAATTTTGTAGTGTTTACCAGAATTTCTACAGTCCTGATAGTTGAATCCTCATTTCTGAAAGTGTCATCTCCCCTAGTTTGTACAAATCACAATGGTTAAGGGCACCTTTAAGTTTTTTTTGGTTTTTGTTCATTTTTTAGTTTTTGAATGATTTAATTCACATCATGAAAAGGGCAATTTTGAAGTGGTATTCTGCTTTAGCATGTTCTGGCTATTATAAAAAAAAATACTATAAACTAGGTAGTTGTTGAATAAGAGAAATTTATTTCTCAATGTTCTGNCTTAGTATGTTCTGGCTATTATAAAAAAAAAAATACTATAAACTAGGTAGTTGTTGAATAAGAGAAATTTATTTCTCAATGTTCTGGAGACTGGGAAGTCCAAGATTAAGGTGCCAGCAGATTCAGTGTCTGGTGAGGGCCCACTTTCTGGGTTATAAACAGTGCCTTCTAGCTGTGTCCTCACATGGTGGAAGGGACAAGGCAGCCCTCTGGGGCTTCTTTTGTAAGGATATTAATTCCATTCATTAGGACTCCAACCTCATGATCTAACTGTTGGAGTGAGAAGAACCAAAGCCATGTTGGGATCTGAAACTACGTGGGCTCCAGGAAAATTTTATTTTATTTTATTTTATTTTATTATTATTTGCAACAAAACAAGTCTTAATACATTTAAATAGACTAAGATCATAGAAAATATGTTCTCTGACCAGAAGGAAATTTAGAAAATTCACAAATGTGTGGAAATTAAACAACATTCTTACAAATAAACAGTGGGTAAAAGAAAAATCAGTGAAATTAGAGAGTACTTTGAGATAAAACCAAAGTGAAACATATCAAAATTTATAGGATACAGGGCTCATGCAGTGCTTAGAAGAAAATTTATTCTTGTATAAACCTATATTAAAAATAAGAAAAATCTCAAATCAGTAATGTGAACTTCTACCCTAAGAATATAGAAAAAGAAAAACAAACTAAACCAAAAGCAGATATAATTAGGACATAAAGATTACAACAGAAATATATGAAATAGGGAATTAGAAAACAATAGAGAAAATCAAAACTGAAGTTAATTCTTTACAAAGATCAACAAAATTTGTAAACCTTTATCTAGAATGACCAAGAAAAAAAGAGAGAAGACTGAAATTATAAAAACCAGAAATAAAGCACAGGCAATATTACATGGTCATTATGGCTTTAGTGCTGGTAAGATGTAGTTTCTTTCTTGTTTTCATTTTTGTTCTACCAGTGGGTTTTGTTGTTTCTTGTGTATTCATGGTAGCGATTATTATTTTTCGGATTCTAGATGTAGGATTCCCTTGAGCATTTCTTACAGGGATAGTCATATGGTGGTGAACTCCTGTAGTTTTTCTTTGTCTGTAAAAAACACTATTTTTCTGTCATTTCTGAAGGATAGCCTTGCTGGTTATAGTGCTCTTGGCTGGCAGTTTTTCTCTTATGTTAGTATTTTGAATATATCATCCCATTTTCTTCTGGCCTGCAGAGTTCCTGTTGAGAAGTCTGCTGTTAGTCTGATAGGGGATCCCTTATAGGTGATTTGGCACTTTCTTCTTGCTTCTTTTATGATTTTCCCTTTGTCCTTGAGCTTTGCCAGTTTAACTATAATTGTCTTAGAGAGGATATTCTTGGATTGAATATGTTTGGGGATCTCTGAGTTTCCCATACCTGAAGGTCCATGTGTCTCTATACATTGGAAGTTTTCTGTTATTATTTCATTGAATAGGTGTTCCATGTTTTTACCTTTCTCCTCCCTTTCTGGAACACCCAAGAATTGAGTGTTTGTGTACTTAACGTTGTTTGCTAGATCTCTTAGATTTTCTTCATTTTTTAAAATTATTTTTTCCTTTTTTTTTTTTTTTTTTGGT
>NW_007734889.1:30634-31356 GCF_000696425.1 Galeopterus variegatus
CTCCCCCACTCTGAGGGAGTTGTCTGGTTGGGAGAAGACTCTTAGCTCACTCTTTAGACTGACAAGGAATAACATACTTAGCTGCCCATTAGCATCAAAAAGTCTAGTTGCACCTTCTACACTTTCCACTGGAGTCCTAAACTGCCCTCCTTTCTTGTTAGGTTGATATGTAAACCTTTATCTTTGGCTATTCAGTGAGTTACTCACTACTGAGTATCCTCTCAGTTGTAATAAAATTTTCTCCTATTAATCTGTCTATTGTTAGTCAATTCACAGGCCTCCAAACAGTCAGACTTAAGTTGGTATAGAAAAACTTTTCCTGCCAACACTTCCCAAATTCATGTTCAGTTACATCACACTGATAGCTTGCAATGGGCCACAGAAGGATCATTTATATCACAGAAATTGGCAAAAGCTACAAATCACTTTCTAGAGAGAAATAATCACAAAATATATGGGGAAGATCAATTTCTAAATAGGGCTTGATTTGCAAACCCTATCATTCTCCAAGTTCCCATATCTATATTGCACCAGACCTGATTTAAAATATCTTAATCCCTGTCTATACTATTATATTTTAAGAGGTCCCCCTAACTCAGTTTCTTCCCTTTTCAAACCTTGCCATACCCAGATATCTGATCTTTCTGGAACATGGTTTCTTCACCCACTTGCTTTGCTGAAGGATTTCAACGTTGCACTTAGGACAGTGAATAAATCCCACA
>NW_007734889.1:32402-34047 GCF_000696425.1 Galeopterus variegatus
GCTTTCACATAGTAGACACAGGAAAAAAGCACCTGGAAATCAGTTGTTCTTTTATATTCCTATTATTAAAAGTGCCTCAAGTCATCTTTATTTGCCCCTTGGATTGAGAATCATTAGGCTAAATGAATGAATGAATAAATGATTGACTGGATAAATGTTGAACTTGGTCATATTGAAAGGTTCCTATAGAAGTAAGGATTTATGCAGGTAGCACAAAAATGGACTAGAACAATTGGGGAAATGTAGTATAAATAAAAGACTAGGTGAGAATTAATATTTTCTCATGGATTTCTTTACAGGATAAATGATATAAGGATCTGGGCAAAGAATGTTTTATTTTTGTCTGTCAGACTCTCATTTCACTCCTGTGTTTTTAACCTATGTTTACATTTAGTATGTATTTTGAAATATTATTTATTATTTTATGAAATAGCCTAATAAGAAAGAGGACAATTCAAAAGGGTTAGTATGATCTTGTCCTTATCTACCTAGTGGGCCTCATGTTCTGACACTTCTAACCTTCAAGTTTACAATCTTGTACAGGTTCCTGCAATGTGATGCAGAGCACTTAATCATCTGGCATGTTCTATTAAAATGTTCATTTTGGGATCCCACAGCAGCGATTCTAACTCAGTAGATCTATAACACAGTCCAGGAATCTGTATTTTCAACAAGTATCCAAGGGCTTCTTTCTTCAGTCTGCACTCAGAAATATGCCTGCGGTAATAAGAACCTGCTATCGTTCCCCACATACATCTGAATGTCCACAGGTCTTTGCTTTCACTACATCTCCTCTTCTCCTAGAAAGCTCTTTAATTCTTTTCATCCCTTCCCTCACCCCTGCTCCATTTCCTTTCCCATCACTGTGCAGCCCTTAACTAACACATTCTTACTCATTTTCCAGCTGTAATTCAGCATCATCTCTCTGCCACAATTAAACTCTGTGTATACCTCTTTTTTTCCATGTGAGTCTCAGTCTGTTTCATTTCAAATCTTAGCTCTGCAAGTTACTAATTGTGTGACTTACATATCCTCTCTGAGCAGCCGTTTTCCTCTTCTGTAAAATGGAGTTAGTAATAGAACCCACTCTCAAAGGTTGTTGGGAGTAAATAAGGCAAAACTAGTAGAAACAGAGCTGGCACACATAAGGTGCTAAATAATCGCTAGGTTTTAGTGATTATTATGATACATAAAAATTACTTGTTTAAGGGTCTGTCTGCTAAGACTGTAAAACAATTTCAGAACAGGTTAATCTGCTTTTCATCTTTTTATCACTGACACTACAAGCATTATTGAATAAAAATGAGTTTATCATACTCATACAGTTGAATATATATAATTAGGTTAAAAAACCCAGGTATTATTTTGAAAGCTCTTATTTTTGTAAGTTCTACTTAATAGGACTTAATTAGCTTTTTCTTCATAGGTTTAAAAGAAATAGCAATTTCTCATTAATTTTAACTATAATAAAATACCAACTAGCATATTAGAATATCTATCTTGTCACTGAAATTGATAAATATATGACAAATACAAATGAGGCATTTTTATGAATAATTGTTAAATGTGGAACTGCCTGGCAAGAGCTAATTAGTTAATGTGAATGTAAATAAATTCAGCCACAAAACACAGGTGTACATATCTA
>NW_007734889.1:35027-43370 GCF_000696425.1 Galeopterus variegatus
ATGAAATAAAACAAAATTGGCTGGCCAGCTAGCTGAGCTGGTTAGACTCAGCCTTGTAACATCAATGCCAAGGGTTCAGTTTTCCATACCATCCAGCTGCCCGAAATACAAAAAATAAAAATAAATAAATAAAACAAAATGTACTGCTGTAAAGAGAGAATTTGTCTTCCCTTCTGACATCTATAAGCTATTGAGATTAAGCTACAGGATTTAATGAAAGTCATGTGACCACAGACAAATCTCACACGATGTTAGACAATCACAACTGCTTTCGCTTTACATCATTCCTCCTATGGAAACAAGAGGTTTAGTTTCATTCCTTACTTCTTTCTAGATCTAACATTCTGTGATACTTCAAGTAACAGTATATGCTCAAGGAGCAAACTGGTAAAGAGGACTTTTAAGAGCTATTTCAGCTTCAAGTTCTAGGACTTTCACATAATGTCTTATAAGTAGAACACGTTCAATAAAAGTGAAATTTTATTACCTAATTTCTACAGGTCAATCATTTGGTTTACAGATTAATTCTCTATATAATAAGTTAACTTATTACCTGTATAATAAATTCTTTCTATAATATTCTCCTAATAATACAGGAGTACTTCAAAAAATTCATGGAAAGATTTATATTGTCTTTTAATTCTATTTTTCTATGAACTCTTTTAAGTATCATCGTATTGTACTGTACTAGACGAATTTTAAAACTTCTTTAATCTCATGTCAAAAAATCCATCATTTATGCTAGATCTCTTATTTACAATTGATGAACAATTTTATTCAAAGCACTGTGTCCCTCAATTTAACATTTTAATTTCTTTTTCAATTACACATCTTTTAGTTCCTCAATGGTTGCCAAAGTATATACAGATCAGAAATTCTGTTTTTTCCAATTATGGCCTTCTCCTTACATGCCCTCTGAAAGCAAAAGAAGGCAACATTAATAAAGAACGCATGCAATTGGTAAATTGTAGCTCATTAGCATTCAGATTTGGTAGTATAATAAATGATTTTCAAACATCTTTTTTCTCTGTAAAATTGAGGATCAGAGCCAGCTTTTTAAGAATGCAGTGTTTAAATTGGTTTCATAAATTAACACACACACAGACATCATGCAGTGAGAAAGTGCCAAATATACTGGCTTAATGGAGGCGTTTATACTGAAGGGAGGGTTTGGTAGGGGTTGACACATGTAATAAATGCTCCAATTGTTGGTAAGATTGAAAAAAAGATTTTGTGGGTTACTCCCACCTCTGGAAATTTTCTGGAAGAAAATAACAACAAACAAACATGAAACCATTTTCCACGCCCCCTAAAATAGAACATTTTGAAGCATTAGATTTGCCTATGTCACAAAACATGCCACTGGCACTGAAAACTATTATGAATAGAAAATAAAATACTGACACTTCCTTTGCTACTTTCCATTGACCCTTTCTCCCAACTAAGCAGGGAAAGTTACCATCACACTGCAGACTAAGTAAATCAGCTGCCTAGCCAACATTAAATCAACTACCCACTGAACTTATATAGCTTCCTGAATATAAGAACTCATAAAAAAGTTCATAATATAAATATGATTTTTCTACAGGGAAAAGAAATGTTATGCTTTTTAATTAATCACTAAAACTTAAAGGCTCAAACTTTGGTCCATTAGAATTGAGGATTATTAAGATAAAAAAGTAGTTAGCAAAGTACCGAATTCATGACAGATGCTCAATAAGAATTACTATTTCTAATTAGCAAGGATTATATACCAAAATTGGTATTTTTTTCAAATTTTCTGACTCCTAGTCCAGTGTTCCTTACATACCACAACAGCCATTGCTATCCTTCAGGTTATTTGTACTCTTTACAAGTATTAGAGCAAAGATAAATCTCTAAATCACCATGGTCCTTTCATTGTCATGAAACAACTGTTTATGAAGTTTTTAACATGTGTGTGCCCTTGTTCTGACAACTAAAGTATAAACTAAACGATAGGAATCTTCCTCCCCACTCCTTTCTTCCTCCCTCTTCATTCTTTCTCTCTGTATTCTTTTTTTTCTTCCCTTTCTCCTTTTGCTTCTCATAGTAGCTAGCTTTGTGCAAAACATTTATTAGACTCTTAAGGAATTGATTGACGGTGATTTATCTTTGATAGCGTAACTTCGCAGTATCATAAAGATTAGAGAATTATAAATGATTTAGATCCATACCTTATTTTATAGGAAACTGAGGCCTGAAGAGTTTTACAGAGGTTATACAATTAATTAGTTTCAGAATTTGACAAGAACCAAGTTATGAAACCTGTCACTACCACATAACACATGACCTGGTTGTCAACTGAACAACCAATAGGATAGCTTTCCATAGTCATCAAGATTATTCCACCTTGTAACATTCTTTCACATCTTTTTCTTGCCTTCACCACCTCAATTACATTTTCTCTTGACTGATCTCATCCGGCTAAAAAATTTTGTTTCTTGAATGAGATAAAATTTCAGTTTTACAATCACATTCCTTTTCTTCATAATCTAGATAATCCAACTCTAACTTGTAGCTGAGAAGAGTAAAAGGGAACATATGAATTTGGTGTAAGAATTAGTTTAAACCATTACTATAAACCATTTTCACATCTGTTAAATGGAAATAAAAATTTTAAAGTTTTGAACTAATGGTTATTATCTCATGAGATTTTTATGAGATTAAATAAATTCATATATATAAAGATCTTCTCTTAGAACAGTAACCGCCACTTAAGCACTCAACAAATGTTGGTTGTCTTTAAAAGAGTGAATTTGAAGACTCAGTCTCCTGGGAAGTAGAGCAGGATTTAGTGAGCCCAACCTCACCATTAACCACATCCCAACGTTCTAATGAGCTGTAACCCAGACTCCAACATTATGAAGCTGTGTCCATCTTTCTGCAATAGTATTAATTTCCTTAATTTCTTTCCACAAGTAAGGAGACAAACATCTTTAGAAAGAATAAAGAACATCCATTTAAAATGAGAAAAACGTAAGAATAACTTTGAGATTCAAAAGGCGATCTATTATATCTGGATGATAAATGAATAAAATAAAATATATCTTTAAATTTTAAGTTTAGTTTGATACTGTTTTATTTGATACTGTCATTTGGTGTTAAAGGACTAAAAGAAAATGAAATAATATTGTTATTTATGATTTACAGTGTTAAAGTCTGGACATACCTACAGAAGAACCTATTTTGGTTAATTTAATGTGTTCATGATATTGCATTCTCCTAATTGTGCTAGCTAATTGAAATGGTTAATAAAAATTGCCATTCATAAAGTAGAATTCATACTTCAAAATTATTAAGGTATTTATTTAGCTAACATTTTATGAAATGAGGCCTTGTACGTTTTTTAAGATAACTGAAGTTCCCATTTCAATGCCAAAATTTCTTTTAAAAATCCTGTTAGATAAACCTTATTCTAAAATCCGTTACATATACTTCTGCCTTATTCATTTGGGTATACTGAATTACAGCTAATTCTAATCTNAAAAGAGTGAATTTGAAGACTCAGTCTCCTGGGAAGTAGAGCAGGATTTAGTGAGCCCAACTTCACCATTAACCACATCCCAACGTTCTAATGAGCTGTAACCCAGAATCCAACATTATTAAGCTCTGTCCATCTTTCTGCAATAGTATTAATTTCCTTAATTTCTTTCCACAAGTAAGGAGACAAACATCTTTAGAAAGAATAAAGAACATCCATTTAAAATGAGAAAAACGTAAGAATAACTTTGAGATTCAAAAGGCGATCTATTATATCTGGATGATAAATGAATAAAATAAAATATATCTTTAAATTTTAAGTTTAGTTTGATACTGTTTTATTTGATACTGTAATTTGGTGTTAAAGGACTAAAAGAAAATGAAATAATATTGTAATTTATGATTTACAGTGTTAAAGTCTGGACATACCTACAGAAGAACCTATTTTGGTTAATTTAATGTGTTCATGATATTGCATTCTCCTAATTGTGCTAGCTAATTGAAATGGTTAATAAAAATTGCCATTCATAAAGTAGAATTCATACTTCAAAATTATTAAGGTATTTATTTAGCTAACATTTTATGAAATGAGGCCTTGTACATTTTTTAAGATAACTGAAGTTCCCATTTCAATGCCAAAATTTCTTTTAAAAATCCTGTTAGATAAACCTTATTCTAAAACCCGTTACATATACTTCTGCCTTATTCATTTGGGTATACTGAATTACAGCTAATTCTAATCTGTGATTTAGGAATCATTATATTATACCCTTCATGGTACTGCCATCATTATGCCCCTAGCAAAATCCACTCCTAATTTCTTCCTTTCAACCCACGGTGGTCCAAACTTATTTGACTGTGTAACATTTTTCAAACTATAATGCATCAAAAGAATACAATCAGGAAGTCATTAGCAAAAATGTGCACCTAGATTAAGTAGATGCCAAAAATTTATTCAAAATTAGAAATGATCAGTATTTTTATTATCATACTTAATAAAAACATTCAATAACATGACAAAGACGTGAAAAATTTAAGTTAAGTCATATACCAGGTAGTTGACAAAACTGTCTACAAATAAAAAAAAATTAAGTGTAATTGTTTAATGTTTCAAGTAATTTAACTTTCAATCTTGTCCTGAGATTTGTGAATGAGAAATATCTTCTTAAATCAGATTTTTCATGATCACATAGCTGTAAAGCTGTGTTCGGTATTTGTCATATAAATCGAAAATAAATTGTAAATAATTAATTGCTATTTTTTAAAAATGTTTACTTAGGGTTTTTTTGTTTTTTGTTTTTGATTTTTTTTTGGTATTCTCCAAAAACACACATTAACATTTCACTTACTATAAGAGATTTCACTTAATATAAGAGCATGGTTTGAAAAATACTGGTCTAGCTGTGATTGGCTTTAGGAATAAAATAACCAAGACTATTTAAATTGTAGGAAACAGTATCTGGAAGAGATTGAGAGACATACCTTAGAGTAAAACAGGAGCTTTATGTGTGTATGTATAAACCATATGTAAAGACTTAATAGTAAAATTATAAGAGCAGTATTTCTACTTCACTGATAAACTTGAAGTAAGGTCTCTATATTATTATTTTTACTGTCATTATTCATAGTTGCTATCATCTACTAAATATCTACCATGTCTCAGGCACTGCACTGAGCAACCATATGAGATATAAACAACCATTACCTCTATTCTCTAAATGGGGGATTGAGACTTGGAGAGATTAGTTTTTTTTTTTGTTTTTTTTTTTTGTCTTTTTTCGTGACCGGCAACGGATTGCAACCCTCAGTGTCGCGCCCGNGCGCACTGTAGCAGTGCGCCACCGGGCCGGCCCTTGGAGAGATTAGTTTATTGTTAAACGTTACATGGAGTAAGTGGCAGAATTGGGATCATATGCCTCACTTCAGTGGTTGAGTCAGACTCCTTGAAACAGAAAACTGAAAACTCCAGATGAAAGCATGTACTTCATATGATGGAATCACGGTCTTTGTGGTGTCATTTACCAGAAACTCAGGAATTTCAATCCCAAATGACCATACCAGGGAATTAAATCATGCATATTAACCTGGAGAGAGTAATTAATTTATTATTATTTTTTATTTATTAAGAATATTCATGAGATACAAAGCTAATTGTCACCCCTCGTGCCCATAATGTGAGGGCCGGATTCACACTGGAGGCATACCCATTACCAGAAATTACTTTCATACCCATTTTCCCCACTCAATTATCCCCCAATCTCCCTCCAATTCCCTCTCACCCCCCAACTTCACCTCGTAGTCCTAGGAATGTTCTGTTGTTCTGTAAGACCACCGCACTACTGTGGTCTTTCTTTTCTTCCTTCCTTTCTCTCTTAGTTACCACATATGAGTGAGCACATGTGGTATTTATCCCTCTGTGCTTTGCTTATTTCACTCAACATAAGTTTCTCCAGGTTCATCTATGTTGTTGTAAATGGGAGTATTTCATTCTCTTTTATGGCAGAGTAGTATTCCACAGTGTATATATACCACAGTTTCCTTATCCAATCATCCATCGAGGGACATTTAAGTTGGTTCCATGTCTTAGCTATTGTAAACAAAGCTGTGATGAACATGGGAATGCAGGTATCCCTTCAACATGATGACTTTCATTCTTCTGGGTATATACCCAGAAAAGGGACTGCTGGATCATATGGAAAATCTATCTGCAGTTGATTAAGAAACCTCCACACTGTTTTCCATAGTGGTTGTACTAATTTACAGTAACACCAACAGTGCAGGAGTGTTCCCTTCTCTCCATACCCTCACCAGCATTTGTTATTCACCATCTTTTTTACTACAGCCAGTCTAACTGGAGTAAGGTGGTATCTCAATGTGGTTTTAATTTGCATTTTCCTGATGACTAGTGATATTGGGCATTTTTTCATGTATCTGTTGGCCATTTATATGTCTTCCTTTGAAAAATGTCTATTCAGCTCCTTTGCCCATTTTTTAATTGGGTCTTTTTTTTTNACACTGTTTTCCATAGTGGTTGTACTAATTTACAGTAACACCAACAGTGCAGGAGTGTTCCCTTCTCTCCATACCCTCACCAGCATTTGTTATTCACCATCTTTTTTACTACAGCCAGTCTAACTGGAGTAAGGTGGTATCTCAATGTGGTTTTAATTTGCATTTTCCTGATGACTAGTGATATTGGGCATTTTTTCATGTATCTGTTGGCCATTTATATGTCTTCCTTTGAAAAATGTCTATTCAGCTCCTTTGCCCATTTTTTAATTGGGTCTTTTTTTTTATTGTATAATTGCTTGAGTTCTATGTATATTCTGGATTAATCCCTTGTTGGATGCATAGTTAGCAAAAATTTTCTCCCACTCTGTAGGTTGTCTTTTCACTCTGTTGATTGTTTCCTTTGCTGTGCAGAAACTTTTTAGTTTGATATAATCCCATTTGTTTACTTTTTCTTTTGCTGCTTGTGCTTTTGGGCTCATGTTCATAAAGCCTGTGCCCAGACCTAATATGGATATCCAGTTTTCCCAGCACCACTTGTTCAAGAGGCAATCTTTTCCCCAATGTAGATTTTTGCTGCCTTTGTCCCATAGCAGGTGGCTCTAAGCCTGAGGAGTGATTTCTGGGTTCTCAATTCTATTCCACTGGTTTGAATGTCTATTTTTATACCAGCACCATGCTCTTTTGGTTACAATCGCTTTGTAGTGTAACTTGAAATCAGGTAGTGTTATGCCTCTGGCTTTATTTTTTTATTTTTTATTTTGTTTGCTCAGTATTGCTTTGGCTATTCGGGGTCTTCTGTTTTTCCCTATTAAAGGTAAGATTGTTTTTTCCATTTCTGTGAAGAATGTCATTGGTATTTTGATGGGGATTGCATTGAATCTGTAAATCGCTTTGGGTAGTGTAGACATTTTCATAATGTTAATTCTTCCAATCCAAGAGCATGGAAATTCTTTCCATCTTTTTGTGTCTTCTTTAATTTCTTTCAGTAGTGTTTTGTACTTCTCACTGTAGAGGTCTTAATCTTCCTTGAAGATTCACTGCTTGAATTTGTATAGCACAACTAATTATTTTTCAGGTCCCAGCACCAAATTCTGTCCCTGGCATAGAGCAAGTGCTGCACGAGAAATAAATGAATAATATTTAAATTAAATGTCAGGAATCTTAGTTCAACTTTATCGATACTAATGAACTTTTTAAAGATAAATCTTCTGGTTTTTAACCACCAATTAATGTATCATAACCAGATATGTTGGGTGGTATAAATGATTGCTTTTCACACATAGAGAGCTTCCAACAGTTTTGACTTATCACTGTTTTTACTTTGAGAATGTAAACTTTGACCAACTGAATACCCAAGGGCATCCGGAATTTCAAGTAATTTGTTCAGTCATCCTCAGAGGACATGAATTTTGATTCCCCTCTCCAGATCTAATTTTGTGTTCTTGCATTATTTTGAATGCTAGAAGACTGAGAGAGGACTTTTGAACTCATATGTCTCCAGTATTTCCAAAGATTAAAATATTACAAGACCTTGAAACAGAATTAAGAACAAATTAAGAAGAGTTGCTATCTCTAAAATGGTTAGGTAAATATATAATCTTACCAGAGTCCATTTGGCATGTGTAAGACTGTTTTAACTCAAACACTGCTACTCTGGTCTGCTTTACCTTTCTTAGCCCAGATATATGAACACTAGCTATCTTCTAAAGCAATTTTTGTAGCTTTCTAGCATGGCAATATGAAAATATTCTCAGATATGCATTTGAGTAAAAAAAAAAATTAATACCATTTACTTAAACTAAGTCTTGAAGTGCCTCAGAGTTTTAAGTC
>NW_007734889.1:43532-57718 GCF_000696425.1 Galeopterus variegatus
AGGTCTGCTTTACCTTTCTTAGCCCAGATATATGAGCACTAGCTATCTTCTAAAGCAATTTTTGTAGCTTTCTAGCATGGCAATATGAAAATATTCTCAGATATGCATTTGAGTAAAAAAAAAAAATTAATACCATTTACTTAAACTAAGTCTTGAAGTGCCTCAGAGTTTTAAGTCACAATTGATTTATCAAATGGTAATTTTATAAATACTTGCCTGCCCAAAGTAGATATTTATTTAAAGTGTTTATCAGATAAGGAGGTTTATCATACATTTTCTTTGTGCCGGTGTATGAATAAAATAATCCAAATGCGTAAGAACAGGCCCACAAGAGACACATAAATGCCACCATAAAACATCAGACAGCATGGGGATTAAAAATATTATTATCTGAAAAAATTAGTGTGTTTCTTTTAGTCTTCTGAGAGATTAAAATTTGTTGCAATTTTTCAAATCGGTATACATTTATTAGGGTACTGAGTTTTGAAAGGGTGGCAAGGTATAATACTGTGACAACCACTTAAGGAATAATCTGGTAGGAAAATATTTTAAAGAATACTCAGATCCTTAGGTGATATATATTATTAAATTGTTTCACAGCAGTGTGGTGTGCATTGCTTTTTACATTTTATAGATTCTCGGGAAGAGATCATATACACACACACATGCACACACACACACACACACTTTAAGAGCCAGAAATTATTTAGCAAAGGATACAGAACACACAAGGGTACGAAATGGCTATGGAGAGTGAGAGCAGATGCAGCAAATCTTGGGTGACAGTCCCTGGCCCTTGGTTCCCTTGTGTACAGATGTCCTTGCAGGTAGCCTCCAGAATTGAAAAAACAGACTAATGTTTGCTATTGCTCTTTGATGTTTGGGCTTATATCACTATCTCAAACAATCTACTTAATAATCTATGTTATCCATTTAAAACAAATATCAAGCTTTTCTGGTTTCTGAATAAAACTCACTATCAATAAAGGAGAGTGGGTGGAGACAGGTTGCAGGGTTAGATCAGAGTCAGAGCCCAAGTATCTCCGAAAAATATTTCTGTCGTTTTCCAGAAAGGGATCACTTCTTGTTGATGTCTTGTCAATTATGAAATATTTTCTCAAGAATTTTACATTAGAGATATTAGACATAAAGAGAACTATTTTGAAGTGCTTCTATGAAAAATATACTCATATCTAAAATACCTGTAAAGAAATTATTCCTTTTTTCTTTTCTGGCCATGTAAGTATCTTGTATGAAGGAGTTGAAACTATTTTGCTACCAGTCCTGGAGAAAGGCAATGGCCAAGAAAATTAGCGTAGAGCCAAACCTTGACATATATAGCACATGGGGACCCTCTATATCCAGTTATATGGCATAATTGCCTTTATGGAAAAGGAAATGTTACTTGCTGTCAGAAGCATCCTGATACCAAATCTGCTACCAGAAATGAGCTGCCTCAAGTAACAGACTTTAAAATACTGAATTGGCAGAAGAGAGGAGACAAAGCAAGGGCAAGGAGGACCTATTCCACTCTTCAGAGATTAATGGTTAATAACCTTTCTTGTGTGGTTTTGATGCACTCGGTTAAATGTTTATTAACCCTTTTGGGGAACTGACAGGAAGTTTTCAGAACATTGATGTTTTGGCTACTTCCTTCAGCTCTCAGTTAAGTCCATCAAGAAAGAGTTACGCTAGGGCTAGAGCTGATCTACTGGAAAGCAGAGAAGGAATAAAATACAACCCTACTTAAAGAGGTTCTTCATGTTTACGGGCTATAATATAATTTGATTTAGAGTCCAATAATTTGTAACTTTTGGGGGCTGAGAAAACCAAATTTTCTCTTCTAAGCCATAGATCATGCAAGCAGAGACAGGGAGAATGGAAGCTGAGCAGAAGTAAAAAGAAATCCTTTAACCCTAGACTTCTAGCAAACACCTCCAATTAAGCATAATTCACTTAGTAAAGGAGATGATCTTGTTTTTAAAATGCAGATAGGAAGGTCAAGTAATATGTTTGCCTTCCCACATCAGGCTATTCCTTTATTTCCCTCATGGTAGAGGCCATTAAATGATGATGATGACAGAGTTGAGGGAGAGTGGTAGACAAGGCTCTGAGGCCTGTGGCTAACACTGGACTTCCCTGGATAAGCAACTTCTTGGGCCGGTTCTCTGGCTAGATTTCCTGTCCACAGAACTGAACACCAATGAGTTAGGAGCCAATTAACTCTAAGCCTCACCAAAAGTGAATTCCTATAATTAAACCAATCTCCAGTTCACCAAACCCACTCAATAGAAAAGGAGTTGTTAAAGCTGTGCAGTTCCAAGTTAAGGCATTTTTTCCCAGATGTCCATCTTGCAAATGCCCATGGTAGATACAGACAAGAAAGTTGTTACCCTCCTCCTGTTCCTGGCAAATGGGCTTCAGATTTGCAGAACAAGGAATTTAGTCAACTACCGGAACTGAGTGTATTCACCATTTATGTCCATCTTGCAAATGCCCATGGTAGATACAGACAAGAAAGTTGTTACCCTCCTCCTGTTCCTGGCAAATGGGGCTTCAGATTTGCAGAACAAGGAATTTAGTCAACTACCGGAACTGAGTGTATTCACCATTATTTTCCAGCAGAATATGAAACATGCTATGAATACATAGCAGTGTTTTGTTTTCCAGTTTTTTGGCTGAGAGTTTTCATGGTAGTAGGCTCTCCTATTTTTCACCTATTCAAAGTTGTCTACCTTGAGCAGCGAGTGAAAGCCTCTCTCACTAGACCACAAACAGTTGTATTCTAACTTGATAAAAAGGACTACATTTTACAGAGAGATCCTGAACTTGAACTTGCTTTAGTAATTGTATGAGTCTTTGTTTTATCTCATTCTAGAGAAGGTATGAATATATTTGATGAGCATGGACATTTTTGGAAATGCCTATTTATGGAAAGAATATGTGTTTATATGCCGGGTATCTAAAAGTGTGGCCTACAGTGGTCTCTTTGACTGACACCTTAATAGCCATTACATTCCTAATTGAGCATTACTTCTAATTGATTAATACCTTTATTCTGCTTTCCAGTATTTTTTGTATGAGTGGAATAATTCTGAAAAATGTACTGGGGTGTCTTGGAAAAATTTCCTCAATCTTAAGAAGGAAACACAGAGCATGACAACTCCTCTTCTTAGGATGTGGCTATGTCTGGAAATGTAGCTTGGAAAATACTGCTGCCATCTTGTTCTAGCCTGAAGTTGATGCTGTCACCAGTGATCACAAGACAGAATGTTAGAAAGAGCCTGGGTTCTGGATGACATGACTGAACACATATTGTTCTATGCCTAGAGCTCACCCTAACTCAGGACTATCAGATACATATATTGTTTAAGCAGGCTTGAGCTGAGGTTTTCTGTAAATTGCAGATCAAAACATCCTGCACTACCATTGAGTGAAATTGGATCTAAATTTCAAATAAAACCATAACTACTTATTACTTGAATATAAAATGAATAATATTAATGAATAACTCTAGCCCATCCCATTTTATTGTTTTTTATTTTTCCTTGGATTCCACAATTCTAAACCAGGAAACACACATTACCAAAAATAAAACATATGCATAATTTTAAATAAAAAGTGTAAAGAAATTAGAGGACTTTAAAAATTCCTTCTAGTTTTAAGAATTTATAAACTTGAACAAATACATGGTTTAAACAGTAAGGAAAAAAATAAAGGATAGGACATATTTTTTAAGTGGCAAACACTATGCTAATTATAACATTCGATCCTCAAAAAAGATATGCGTAATCCCATTTTGGAAACAAGAAAATTAAAGCTCAAAGAAGTGAAAGAAAACTTATTTTTCAAACCTAACTCTCTGATTATATTGCCCATTATTTTTTTCCAGGTACGATATATTTTCTTGATAAAAATTTCATCCCTGAAATAAAGTAAAACAGCATAAATGCATTCTCTTGTTGCCCAAAATTGTAACTATGATCATTACTTTTCTAATTTTGACAATGTTTTGAGACTTTACTTTAAATTTTAGAAAATGATGTGAAGCTGTTAGTTCAAAACATAATAACTGGATCAGTCAAACTCAGAGCATTCTCTACAATACAAATAAAACAAAACATGACAGGCTTGAGGCTATGGGAAAGTATCTTTTGAATAATTGTTATTAACATCTGAAGGCTTAGAAATATGTTAGACGAAAGATTGAAAGATGATAATAATTATTTGTTCCATTCCTCCTTCAGTCTGAGAAACATGGCTTGCAAGACAATCTCAGACTATTATCAGACAAACAATCCCTCATTAGTTTACTACTTGAGACATTATCTTATTAATTTTAGCAAAACCCCAAATTCTTCATTTTAGGAACATACTACTTTTTTCTTGACTGAAACGGGTATGCTATTTTCTTTTTAACTGTTTAAAAATAGAAGTATAAGTAATTGTTACAGCAGAAAATAGTTTTAAGTGTACGTAGTTGGTGAATAAAAAGATGCTGGTTCCAAAACAATTTAATTACAGCTTGCCTATATTAAAATCATTTTCATTATATGAATGGTTAATTTCCCCTGCAAGTTTTTTTTTTAAATAATGAGGTTATTTAGCAACAGGTAAGATCTTTTAAAATTACAATTTAAAATGACTCAGAGATTAATAAAAGCCAATTCACCAATTTTGCTATGTGTTTAGCTAAACTATGATTTATAAAGAGGTGTGGAAAATACAGATTAACTTTGCAAAATATGATTTCATTAGGCAATGCAGTTTTTTATTGTGATTTCATGTTCAAAAATAACCAGAGAAAGATTATATTTTACTGTCAAACTATAAAACAATTAATTAAAACGCTTTCAAATTTTAATAATTAAATTTAATTACAAATTTAGAGCTATTTAATGATTAATAAAACAGAGAGTGTATAGTAACACCCATTTATTCACCAAATTCTGAGAATTTACATAAACTGTTACATATGAAGGCAAAATGAGCCATGGATCTGGAGAGACATTACTAGTGCCCACCAATAACCACTTATTTCTGTCAAGGCACAGGAAAGACTCTTCCCATCCTCCTTGGTTAGGTGGGGTTATGGGACTAGTTCTGGCTGGAGGCATAAACAGAATAAAGTATGCCCCTTCTGAGATAAGGCACAGAAGGACAGACATGAGCTCAGCCTGTCTTCTCGTTTGCAGCTGTGGTAGCCAAGAAGATACAGCTACAGATGTATGGTACCTTCAATAGCCAGGGGCCCTGAATGATTTTGTGGAACAGAGCGCTGGATACATAATCAACATATAGCAAAGCAAGAAGTAAATTTTTGTTATATTAAACCATTGAGATTTTGTGTTAATCTGTTACTGACATAACCTAGCCTAAACTGACTATAGAACCCTTTAAGGGTTCTAATACATATAGAACCCTTTAAGAAACAACTTTCTATATTGTTAAGATGGTAAAACAAGAAGGCGTTTACCAGTCTGTGATAAAAAAAATACCTGTTGTCATTTTATACACAAAATAATATTTTTTTAAAGATCTAAAAAGGATCTAATTAAGCCAATGATAAATTTTAAGTCTAATGACCTTTTTTTTAGCATGGGCACAATTTATGATAAAATAAATACAAACAGAATTATTAAAATCTAAAGTATAAAGTAGACTTGTTTCTAAACTCTTCCTGGGAAGTATTATCCAAGATGATTTACCTACCCCAAGTTTGCCAAATCAGAGTAAGGATGTGATTCAGGACATCAAAAGAGGTAGGAGGAAGTCCGTGTCACACTTGCACAACTTTTTACATTGGTAGTTTAGTAAAATATAAAAACATAAGAAATAAATCATCTTTTTTCAGTCTAGGTCCAGCATTAGTGAACAAGTAGAGGATTACTATTGCTTTCTTAAGGCAGTACTTCAAAATTGAAAACATTTTGATATTTTTCCCCTTCCCTTTATTTCCCAAGAATGTAATACCCACAGAAAATGTAAAAATGTACTATTTTGCAGAGTTCTGTCAAGTTTGTGCAATTGTCACTTCATTCACTGCACAAATTAACGTGCTATCATGCGGGACAGGATCTAAACATATATGTTATAATGAACTTGGTTATGTGTATTAACACAAAAGTCTTTAGATACAACATTAACATCAAAAACTGGTGTGACTATAAGACATACAATAATATTAGAAATCATAAAATTGAGTTCAACATAACTAAACTGGGAAAATATAACACTATTATTTCAAAATAATATTTAGTGAATCTGTAAAACAAACTGCTATAATTAGCTATACAATAAATATTTACAGAATATATGTCAATATACAACATAATGTTTTTCCTTGAATCTTTAGAGAACACATTCTCTACATATGATTAAAAATATGCATTTCGCTTAAAAATTCTTCTAAGAAATATTACCCCTTCCCTCCCTTTTATCCTTAAATAAAGCACAGATTGTCTCCAGGTTGAAGTAAGACTTGAACTATAAGTAATAGTTTATAAGAAATAGTTTATATTTGTTGATTTGTTTTGACAACCCCTCTCTATCTGTCTTTCAAAACTCATTTGATTCTCATCACAATCCCATGAGGCAAGCACTATTCATAATCACCATTTATAAATGAGAAAACTGAAGTAGGAGAGGTTAAAATAACTAGTTCAAAGTCACACTGATAGTAAATGGCAGAGCTGGGATTTAAACCCAGGCAGTCTGGTTTCAGAGACTGTGAATCTCTGTTTACTAAATCTACTACATTTACGCAACAACCCACTGAAAAATAGCCATAATAATGAGACAATAATATTTTGTTTTTAAAATGCAATTATTCTTTACTTTCATCTTGGGTCAGGAGTCCCTGTTTCCTGGGGGTGAATTACTCACGAACTCAATATTTGTTCTCCTCCTTTGATACTTAAGGGAACCAACAACCACTCACAGGCAGAAAATGAGCACACTTTCTTACAGGCTGTGAGGAAAGAGGAGAAGCCTGAGAGAGACATTGCCAAAGGACATCACTCAACAAATGTAAGCATAACAGGAATGTGAGCAATCTGGAGACTGTGGATTGAGTGTATTTAATTTCTTAGTGATCATAAAGATATATTTTTAAAGGTAAACTATAATTTGTGTGTGGCAATCAAATGGTGCCCTCAGGAGTAACCAAAGAGGTGGGACTGTTTCTTCCCATGAGAAAAGCCCCTGACTCCTCCTTCATCCATCTCCCTTCCCTCCTCCTTATCTTTTACACTTCTCCATCTGCTTTTTATACTTATTCCCTCTTCACTCACTGTCAGACTTCGCAATTGTCACTTCTTCATGCTGTAACAGTTAGCATGTCTGCCTATAACAAGACACCTGCATTTCAGATAATGTACAATCTGCTGTGGGATTTCAAACTATGCAACTGTGTCCAAAATAAGAGTAAATGATTCCTATGGGTCTAAGGAGCTCCAACATGAGTAGTGTACAAACAAAAATTTAAAATAAGAGGTTTAATTCTCCCTTTTAAAAAAATCAATTTCCCTCCTCTCTGTTTTCTTAGAAAATTTATAATTCTAAGTAGTTCTCCTCTCTTTGAAATGTATTTAAATCCTTTTAAAGGCCAGATAGGCCTTTGTCAGCTTTCAGACCTTAGGAAAGTCTTTCGTGAGGACTTGGGACTCATCCCTTTGAAATGTAAACATCTAGGTAGTTAGCACCTCCACCACCCAGCTTCTGTGGAACATAGGAACCTAACTTCCCTGGTCCTCTTGCTCCAAGTTGAAAACTACCTCCTGTCACTAAAATATGAGAAGTTTGTTTCTCTTCTGGATAAACCCAATTAGTTAACACAGATGGTCACTCCAATTACCAGGGAAATTTAGGATGAACTATGCATGACAAATGGCGCTGTCAAGTCCTCTTTACTTAAGGTCTAGTTACTTTTTATCTTGAAAACAAGTATGTAATGGGTTGTATCTGTTTGGCTGTAAAAAAGAATGAGACTTCTGTCTGTACAATCTTTTAGTGAAGACAGTCGCCTGTAATGCCTACCACATTCTTATTTAGTGCTTACTCAATAATAAAAGCATTTTTTTTTTCTCTGCTACCTCCGTGGAGAGAAGTTCTGGGTTAGAAGATTTTGTTTTTAATTATATTTCCCTAATGGTAGGGTACACATGTCTCAGTCAACACAACATTGTGACTCTCAGGAGTTTATTGTTTCAAATACTAATGATCCACACCACATTTTAGTTACTTTAAGTTTGGGGATAAGTGGCACCTCAGTGAATGAGATGTTATTACACATGTCACATGCACAGATATGTGGGCACATATGGTTTATAAAGCATTCCATAGAAGTAAGATATTTCATACTGTTGAATTTTCCAGAGAAGTGGGGTTTAAAATTTTGAGTTCAGAAAATCACATCCATGATTTATTTTTTCTGAAATAGTACACTTTAAAAATATATAAATAGCGGCAGCAATAGTTGAAACTTCCTCTGTCCTCCTATAATAGTAGAACAGTGAACATTACTTTAGCAAATGTATTAGTTTGTTTTCTGTTGCACATAACAGACTACTTGAAACTGGATAATTTATAAAGAAAAGAAATTTATTTCTTACTGTTTTGGAGGCTGAGAATTCCAAGGTCCAGGGAACACATTGGTGAGGACCTTCTTCTGGAGAGTTTCTGGTGGGAGTACTCTACAGGATCCCATGGTGACCAGTGTAACACATGGTGACAATGGCAAGAGAGAGAGAGCTAACTCTCTCACTTGTTCTCTTTATAAAGCCATCAGAATCATGCCTATGACAATTGGTGAGGACCTTCTTCTGGAGAGTTTCTGGTGGGAGTACTCTACAGGATCCCATGGTGACCAGTGTAACAAATGGTGACAATGGCAAGAGTGAGAGAGCTAACTCTCTCACTTGTTCTCTTTATAAAGCCATCAGAATCATGCCTATGACAATCCATTAAACAATCAACCCATTTCTCCATGAATGAATTAATCCATTCAAGAGGGCACAGTCCTCACTATCCAACCACCTCTCAAAGTCCCCAACATCCACCACCATATTGGGGGTTAAGTTCCAACATGAGCTTGTGGGGACATTCAAACCACAGCAGCATATAACCCATTGCACATAAATATTGGTATACTTGACAGCTGCTCCCAGAGATTTTGGATAAAGGAGGGGGCAATGTATTTTTTTAGGCTATAAATAGGTCACTTTCTATTTTCAGTAGTTAATAGGTCCTCAATGACTGTTTGATAATTGAACATTGTGTGCGTGTGTTTATGTGTCTGTAATTAAATTAGTCTGTGGTCTTGTTTGCCAAATAATGTATACTAAATGCTTCAGGTGCCCATTTTTTTGACCCAGCTGCTGTGAGTGTTGGCTGCTAATGATACATAGTCGTCCCCTTCTTTGGAGAATTTCCCTTTGCCTACAAGAATCTCCCTCCTGTAGGAGATTACTAGCCCCCTTCCTCAAAGTCAATAACTGATACATGAATGTACTAAAGGCCAACCCCTTTGCTTCAAGGCAGGACCAACAGACACATGAAAACTGACCAACAGACACATGAAGAAATGCTCAAAATCACTAAGCCTCAGGGAAATGCAAATCAAAACCACATTCAGACATCATCTCACACCAGTTAGACTAGCTCTTATCAGAAAGACAGAGAAGAAAAAATGCTGGTGAGGATGAGGAAAAGGGGAAATCCTACTACACCACTGAAGGGACAGTAAGTTAGTGCAGCTTTTATGGAAAACAGTATGGAGGTTCCTCAAACAATTACAGATAGAACTGCCATGTGATCCAGCAATCCCACTGATGGGACAGAAGGAATAGAAATCATCATGTCAAAGGAATACCTGTACATGTTTATTGCAGTTCTATTTACAATACTAAGAGTTAGAACCAACCTAAATGTCCATCAATAGTTGACTAGATAAGGAAATTGTGATATATTTATACAAAGGAATACTACCCTGCCATAAAAAGGAATAAAATACTGTCACTCATAGCAACATGGATGAACTTAGAGAAAATTATGTTAAGTGAAATAAGCCAGGTACAGAAAGAGAAATATCACATGTCCTCACTCATAAGTGGGAGCTGAAAGAAACAAAAAACAAAAACCAAAAAATGTAAGAAAGATACGACAATATCTATAATTCCTTGAACTTTCCAAAGGAGAGAATGGAACTGAGGCCACCTCAGGTGGGAAAGAGGGCTGGGGGGCTAGGGAGAAATTGACGAAGGGCCACAAAAATTATTTGCATTGTGTAATGATAAAACAAAGAAAAAATAAGTAAATAAGTAAGCAAATAAATAAATAAAATTACATAGTCATAGTTGAAGAGCTGTAATGGCCAGAGCTGATTAGACCAGAGCTGGAAACCTGAAACTATACAAGAAACCAATCAAATTCTCTCTTTTAAGAACTTGGATTTGGAAGGTTTTGTGTGCTGAAACAGTACTTCCGAGTAAAGACAGGGCTCAAGTTGAGACTTTATCAACCGAAAGCCTCAGGAAGGCTGATATTCTCGGCACCAGGGGTTAAAAGTCTTATATAGGGAGAGAAAGAATGAAGGAGAGGAGAGGAGCAATTTCCTATATTTGGGTTCTATGAAATTCTCTTCTATGCATTAAAAACAAAGGAAGGATTTTTTATAAACACACACATGTACACACACACAAAGTGTTTTAGAAGTTTTGGCAAATGTCTTTCAAAAGAAAGCAATTTTATTGACCTGCAACAATGAGCAAAGATTCTCATAAAGAAAGAAGAGTGTTGGATAAACTTTTTAGAATTCTCCTTTTTTTAATAAAATTTATATATCCATTTTAAAAGCATATTTCTTCTCCTCTGCTTTTTTTTTTTTTTCTTTTAGTCAAAAGTGGAAGAGAGAACCTAATGAGAGTGATGTGATTCACTCATATCAACCTTTGGACAATATCTCCTAAAGCTTACAGGAAGCTCAACCCAATTCTTAGTTGGTCTTATTCTCTCCTCTAAATGACACCTTCTCCTACCAAATTATAACATGGCCAAGCTTATTAGGCACTATGTGGTATTATTTTCCTAAATAATGTTTACTCTAAAACAGCACATAGAAAGTTTTCTTTACAGAAACCCTCTAAAATCAGTGAAAGAGGGATTCTGTAGAGTGTTAAAGCAGTCCAAACATCATTATAGACCTGTTATGGTATTTGTCTTCCTTCCTAGACCACATTTTTTAAAATCTATACTTTAACATATGCTTATAAATTTCATCATATTCTTCTCTTATTTGTCTCATGGATCCAGGTTTTGGATTAATATCTGACTATATATTTTAACCACTTTTTTATTTTAAGAGAAAACTACAATTATTTTGGAAAATTTGAGGAATTCAAAAGATGAAGAAAAAGGAGAAAATGAAAATCACCCATTATATTTTTAGGCAATTCCTTCCAGTGTTTTCTATTTGTACATGCATGTTTATAAAAATATGCATTATTAGAGTTTACTATATTGTAATTATATTATATACTCCATACCCTATTTTTCTATTTCATATTTCCATTGTTTATCTGCAATATAAAAAGGGAGTTTTAATTGCCAAACTCTGCTTATCTCTCCCTTCTTGAACTCCATTCTCCTTTGTGTTTCCCTATTGGCCCTTATTACACTGTGTCTTGTACAATAGATATATGAGTACATAATTCACCCCTTAATTGTATTAGTACCCTAAGGAAGAAATAAATTGAATAATTTTTACATTCCCCAAATGGTTAATGAAGTGCCTTATACATATCAGTTTTTTAAATCAGCAGCAGTCCAGTCAAATCATGCTGAAATGATAATGTTAATTTTCTATTTATGACTAGATAAAGTTGATATAAAAAAATTTCCCAAATAACAATTACTGAACAATTACTTAACATCTGAAGTGAATACTCTTTGATGGCTTTTAATCTATGAAATTAACTATTTTAATCAAGACGTATTTGAAAACCCTTTTAATCTCAAATCCCCTGTAAATAATTTTTTTTCACATCCTTGTAAAACCTTTCATTTTTCTTCTTTATCAAAGTTCAGCATATAGCAATCCAATACATTTAGAATATTTTCTTCATAAAATAATACATTACAATGCATTCTATGACGTATTCAACTCACATAGCATAAAAATGAACATTTAAGTGGTTTTGAATTGTCAATTTTGTAGTTTGAACTAAATGGCAATAGATCAGCATTTTAGGAGATGGTTCTTTAGCTTAAAACGCTTTGATTCTGTTGCAGATTGAGTTGTACAAGGGTAATTCTCCATTGAAGGGTGCTTGGAGGAGAGAGCTAGAAAAGAGGTGGACAGTTTTCCAATAACAGAAGTGACTGTATANGCTTGGAGGAGAGAGCTAGAAAAGAGGTGGACAGTTTTCCAATAACAGAAGTGACTGTATATTTCTTCTGCTTCCCTATAGGTGACAGTAGATATTTATTGTGACCACTATGCCTAGAAAAATCACTTGGCTCCCTTTGTTTTTAGTGACAGATACATTTCTCGAGAGCATTACTTGTAGAATATCATGGCTCTTTTCATTAAAGAAAAAATAATCCATCAGACAAGTTTATATTACTAGGACTGGCATCTTTAGATTCACAAAAATCACTTAAATTGTAACCTATTTTCCCATCAACTATGTTGACAGCTACACCATAATACACAAGCAATAATACCTCCCTCTCTAAAGTTAATATTGTGTTTCTTAAATAGCACAATTGAAACAAAAGTTCATACACAAAATTAAGTTCAGCACAGATCTCCAATGTGAAATACTGTTTGCCTTGCATGTTCTGTAATATTTAAATCTTGATAAAAGTAGGTAAAAAATTGTAGCAGTGACCATTAACTAATACTAAGTATCTAACAGTTCTGAATGCTTATAATGAGCCATGTACTTTTTTAGTTTTCATAAATACCCAATGAAATGCTAGCTAATGTCATCATTTTCACTTTGCAGCTGAAGATTCTGAGGCACAGAAAGTTTAACTTGTTCCTGGTCAGAAAGCTAGGATTAGAACTCATGCACCCCAGTACCAAAGTTGGAATTCTTACCCACTGTGGTGTCCTGACTCACAGGACATCACAAGTAACTAAGGAAACAAATGGTTGACTTGGACCATACATGCTCCAGACCTCACAGACCCTTAGGTCTGCTCAGCATCAACTCTACCACCCACCACTGAAGACCATGCAGTTCTAAGCTACTGGACTTCTTTTGTAGACCACTTGATAACTACTGAAGGAAATGTATCTACTTCCAAAGGATTACTGGATTTCTTATTTTCTTAGAAATAAAATCTGTAGCCAACTCAATCCACCTTGCCTTTCATGCCTACTTTCTGTCATCTCTCTTTGATACTGCCATCCCCATGATACTCTTTGTGTTCTTTCTCCTGATCTATTATCCTCTTTGCTTCTTTCCCTCCTGAATTTTGTTCTTTACCTCTAAAAATATTGTTCCATTTTTAACAAACACTTTGAGAGATCACTTGGTTCAATTTTTGACCTATCTGAAACTTGACCCTCCCCCAAGCACTTGGATTCCCCTGATTCTCTCAGCTGGAGGTACCATTTTCTTCAGCACTTAATAGGGCAATCCAGTGGTGGATTCACTACTCCACAGTCTGTAACATTCCTCTAATCTGTGAGGCTCATATCATTCTTTACCCATCCTTGCATCTATGAATCACCAACCTCCAGGTATTGCCTTCATTTGCTGGAGACATTTGCCTTAGACCTCAGTTTCTCTCCATCACAACCCTGTCATCAACTTGGTTGATTTTAATATCCACATATATGGTCCAGAAAACAACTAAGCCACCTAGTGCCTTGACCTCTTCATCTGCAGTGAAATTCTGCCACAATGTAGGCAGAACTTTTTGCCCCATGATCTATGCCCATTGTGTCAAGCCTGTAAATATGTTACCTCACATGACAAAAGGAACTTAGTAACCTATATTTAAAAATAGTAATAAAAAATAGTAATAAAAATTACTAATTAGTTGATTTTAAGATAGAGTATCCTGAATTCCCTGTGTAGACCCAGTATAATCACATTAGCTTAAAGAGCAAAGCTTTTTTTCCCAGCTAAAAGCGGAAAAGGAGAGTCAGAAAAGATGTGGCAGAAGGAGAAATC
>NW_007734889.1:58467-58792 GCF_000696425.1 Galeopterus variegatus
TTTTTTTCCCAGCTAAAAGCGGAAAAGGAGAGTCAGAAAAGATGTGGCAGAAGGAGAAATCAGAGAGATGATGGGTGAAAAAGACTCTACGTCCTGCTGCTGGATCAAAGATGGAGAGGGCTATGTGACAAAGAATGCAGGAAGCCTTAAGGTGCTGAGAGAGGGTCCAGGCTAACACCTAGCAAGGAAATGGGAACTTCAGTCTATACCAATAAGGAAATGAATTGTGCCAACAATCTGAATGAGCCTGGAAACAGATTTCCTCTCCACACCCCTCCTGCCATCAGAATGTCCAGATAAAAGCCCCGGTTGCCAACACCTTGAT
>NW_007734889.1:59466-62000 GCF_000696425.1 Galeopterus variegatus
AGGTACATAAAAATTACCCAAGTATATAAATTCATGAAATTATTTTATTATTATAATTATTTATATAAATCACATAGTAGTATACAAAGGCACAAAAATATGGTGCTGATAGATCATATCAGTGTAAAAAATTGCTTTACTGCTTTTGGGGAAAAAAATTCCATTTTCTATTTGTATATCATATGAATTTATGCTATGTTTATGCTGTGTGAACACATTCCCAAATTAAAATTTAATTTATGATTGAAAGTTTAAAGGCGACACACTAATCACAAAATTATATCATTATATTAAGTCCCATTTTGAATTGCTTG
Organism: Galeopterus variegatus; assembly: GCF_000696425.1. Taxonomy (NCBI): domain Eukaryota; kingdom Metazoa; phylum Chordata; class Mammalia; order Dermoptera; family Cynocephalidae; genus Galeopterus; species Galeopterus variegatus. Next base: position 59,781 of record NW_007734889.1, read on the forward strand.
CTCTCTAGATGGAAATTTGTAATGAAATGAGAAATCATCATGTTATTTCATTACTAAATAATGAAGTACAGAGACAACACTGTATCCATTTCATAATATTTCTATTATATTCATAACACCTCTATTTTCAAGTTAATCCTTCAACTCTTAAAAGTAAATCTCAAACATAAATATCCCAAAGCAGCTATTTGCATAGAATCCTTTGCAAACTGACAGTTAAAAAAAATATATCCCTAAACTGAAATACCAATTCCTACCTTTAATCTTAGTAGTAGCACACAGGTAACATATTCTTAGGCATTAGTTTTACTTTAAAAACAACTAGAAAATAACATTAAAGTTTTTTTTCTGGAATTGGAAACACCTATGCTTAACATTTGGATATATAAGTAATAATATTAATACATTATTATTTTCTGTCTTGATCGTGCAGCNCTCTTAAAAGTAAATCTCAAACATAAATATCCCAAAGCAGCTATTTGCATAGAATCCTTTGTAAACTGACAGTTAAAAAAAATATATCCCTAAACTGAAATACCAATTCTTACCTTTAATCTTAGTAGTAGCACACAGGTAACATATTCTTAGGCATTAGTTTTACTTTAAAAACAACTAGAAAATAACATTAAATTTTTTTTCTGGAATTGGAAACACTTATGGATATATAAGTAATAATATTAATACATTTGGATATATAAGTAATAATATTAATACATTATTATTTTCTGTCTTGATCGTGCAGCTATAACTAATAACTAACAGTCTGTGCATCAACAATATTGCAATGAGGAATAACATATCTGGCAAGCTTATGTTTTAGATTTGGCTTATGCATCATTAAGTGTCTTAAAACCAGTAATATAAACCAGTGTATTTCTAACCAGTAATAATAATAATTTTAAAAAGCTGCCAAAGAAAATATTATTTAAAAGAAATTCTTGAATTCTGACATAAATTCAAAGTCAGATATGGTGATACCTTAATGCATGACTTGCAGCAGGTAAAAGGGTGATAAAAAGATTTAGTAAGAGCACTAGTTTACATTAACACTCTCTTTCTTAAAAATAGGTTGTAGCTATTTATAATTTATTTTCTTTCCTAGATTACATAGGCTAGCTACATGGAAATGCAAATCAAACTTAGATCAAATACTGTGTACTTTATAAGATTTTCCCAACTGAAAAATTAGAATGCATGTTAGACACTTTGGGAGGTGCACTAAATGTGCCTTGATGTAGAAGACTAAAAACCATGCAGTTTCCATTATTTTATTGAATAACAGAATGTTATGATTAGAAAACCTCAGAGATCAACTAGTGTAAGGAGTAAAAGGAGATGCAGAAAATTAAAACGACTTATCCAAGACAGCACAGTGAGTAAGTAGCAGAGCCTATGTTGGAACATTAACACTCTCACACCCACGTAAGCTATTTTTCACATCAAAGGGTAGTTTCAACAAATCAGTTCTTACAGCTTGTCAACTGTCACTTAAGAAAAACCTAAAACAAATCTTTTTTTTTAAGCAAGATTGAAACAAAGCCTACCTTTTTCAGTTTACTCAACAAGACCACATTTTCTGATAGTGTACTGCACTGTATTAAGTTACAATTTTTTAAAAATTTCATATTACCAAACTTTGTATTTTTAAAAAAATAAAAACCATGTATTTAAGATTATGCATTTTCACAATTTTCAATAAGATCAATCATAAATGATCTCATGTAGGACACTCTGATATTCTAGGAAATTTTGAAGTTATCCCACAACCTCTTTCTCTAACCTGTGCCACAGTCCAATAAATATCAATCAGCACTAGGAGCTTCTCCTTTATAAATCACCTCATTCTATATAGTTAAATCCATTTCAATGCATATTATGCTTCAATCTTCTTTTATTCAGACTGAATACTCTCTATTAGTTTAATGCTTCCTTGTACGAAGCATGTCCATTGCCTAATGTTACTTGCCTAATTATTTGCTGGCATCTTTAGTGGGCTGCACTAGCAAAGCAGCAGCATCAAGAAAATGATCTCCCATAAATTATTTACCTTGGTGTAGTGGATTGAATTATGTCCCCCCCAAACTCACTAAAGCTTGAATTGTGTACCCCAAGTTTTATGTATTAGAAACTTGGCCCCCACTGTGACTGTTAAGAGGATAGGAAATCCTATTATGCTAATTGATAGGTGGAGCCTTGAAAAGGTGATTGGATTGCAGGACC
>NW_007734889.1:63041-64439 GCF_000696425.1 Galeopterus variegatus
GGAAATCCTATTATGCTAATTGATAGGTGGAGCCTTGAAAAGGTGATTGGATTGCAGGACCATGCAGTAGTGAATGGATTAAAAATTGTGGTCAGGGGCGTGTTCTGAGGCTTTAAAGAAATGGAGAGTCTGTCCCTCTCTGCTCTCTCTGCTTCTACCATATTGCAATGTGAGACCCCTGAATCACTGTCACCACCACCAGATGGACTTTGGACTTCCCAGCCTCAGAAACTGTCAGCAATATATTTCATCTTCTTTATAAATCACCCAGTTCCAGATATTTTGTTATAAGCAACAGAAATGGACTAATAAACTTGGGATCAATTTAGAAAACTGCTGTGATCAACCAGTTCCACTGTAACATTAATTCAGGTGTAGGTTTTTATTATTAACTGCAGCTCTGAAAAAAGGCCTATCATGCATGGCTTTCATTACTGTGAGAATCAAACTCACAATGGAAAGATTGCAGATACCACCTTTTGTTATTTCCCTGAAACTACATAGAGAGTCAAGAACATAAGGAGGAAAATACATATGTATGCGTATAGAATACAGACAGTGAGAGCTCTTTAATATGATTTTTTGGTCTCAAATTACTCAAACTATGTAACTACAGATGGCATCAAGTATTCTAAGATTTCTAATTTGCAAAGTGCTATGAAGGATCAAATTCAGTGGTCTCATACTAAAACATATTCTTCATAAAGAAAATATCCACTCTGGATATTTTTAAATGATTATTGACTCTTTAAATGCACAGCTTTAATCTGAGTAAACATATCTCTTTTAAGTTATTCCTAGAAGGGAATTATAGAGAACTATTTGCATAAGTATGGTTGACAGTAATAATAAACTGCTACTAATTCAAGAATATTACTCTGAATTTCAGAAAGAGAAACACTAATGTACTGACCGTAATCTATTCACTAGTCAACTGAGGGTCCATCCAAATTCAAGTAAGGCTAAACATAACTGTTTGTTATCCAATGACTTAGTTAAAAGCTCAGTAAACAAAAACAAATTTTTTTTGTTATATAAATAAATAGTATAGTTTCAAAGTACAAGAACACATTTGTCTCCTGGCATTTCTTTCATTGTTAAAGTATTTTCCTATCATCTTCTGTTTAAAAATAATTTCCACAAATAATGCAAAAACAGGTTTTGGCTGCAGTAAACAACAAAATAAAGGAATTTAGACAGTAAAACTGAAGCTACCATTAGACCTTTTGTTACATATGAAAAGCGATTCTATTTTAAATGCATTTTATGAAAATTTAAATTCAAGAAAATTAGGCTATTCTCCAAATATGTAGAAAAGAAGCTTATAGATTATAAACAATTGTAGTTCTTTTTTGTATGACTGTGGTGGATCAGAGCAGAAGTTGGATTTTTTTTTTT
>NW_007734889.1:65948-66806 GCF_000696425.1 Galeopterus variegatus
GCAATACAGCTGAAGAGAAGATTAGTGAAGTGAAATATGGATCTGATGAAAATATTCAATATGAAACATGGAGAGAATAAACAATGGAAATACAGGGAAAAAAGCATAAGAGACATATTATATGGTATAATATCAACACACATGTAATCGGGGTATCAGAAGTAAAAAAGAGAGGAAATGGGCAGAAGCAGTATTTGAAGAGATACAGGATCAGATTGTTTTAAAACTAAAGAAAGTTCCCTAGCCACAGATTTCAATTGCAAGCAGAACAAACAAACAAAATTCTATACAAAGGTAAATCAAATTATTAAACCTCCACCCCAAAAAGAAAGGTTAAAAGCAGCCAAAGACATATTAGCTTCCAAAAAGCAACAACAGAAATCTCACTAGAATAGAAGCCAGAAAATGAAAATTCTAGAAATAAAAATAATAGCAAGCACAGAATTCTATATCTAGTAAAAATATGTTTTAAAAAATAAAATTGAAATATGCATTTTTAGGAAAATAAAAGAATGAAATAAAAGAAAGAGACAGGAGGAATTCACCACAAGCATACCCATACTAAAGCAAATTTTAAGGAAGTTCTTCAGGCATTAAGAGAGTGATTCCAGATAGAAGAATAGAGATGTAGGAAAGCATAAATTTCCAAGAAAACTGTACGTATACATCTGGGTAAATCTTAAAGAATTTTGAATGTATTTCAATCTATTATGGGTATATATCTGTACAGTTAAAATACATGACTAAAGATGTGACTGAGAGATAAATAGAATTAAACTATAAGGGTTTTAAAGTACTAACATTATGCAGAAAATCATGTGTTCATTTAAATTAGGTTTTCTCCAGATCAAAAATATC
>NW_007734889.1:67297-73221 GCF_000696425.1 Galeopterus variegatus
TAACATTATGCAGAAAATCATGTGTTCATTTAAATTAGGTTTTCTCCAGATCAAAAATATCTGTTGTTGGGCCGGCCCGGTGGCGCACTGGAGAGTGCGTTGCTTGGGAGTGTGGCGGCGCTCCCGCCGAGGGTTCGGATCCCATGTGGAGACCGTTCCCGCTCACTGGCTGAGCATGGCGCGGGCGCAGCGCTGAAGGTTGCGATCCCATTGCCGGTCCCCGGTTCGGGCGCGACACCGAGGGTTGCGATCCCGTTACCGGTCAGTATAAAAAGACAAAAAGGGGAAAAAATATATATATATCCGTTGTAACCTCTAGCATAACCACTAAAAAATAATTTTTAAAAACTGTATAACTAATAAGAAAGGAAATGAAATATTAAAAAATAATTAATCCACAGGGATATAAAAAGAAACAAGTGGAACAAATAGGAAACAAAATTAAGAACAGATATTTCAATTCAAATATTTCAGTAGTTACTTTAAATGCATATAGAACACAGGCTACAATTTAAAAAAATGGATTTTTAAATCTGAAGTTTAATTAAAAAGCCAACTGTATTCTGTTTACTAGAGATGTGTAAAATATAAGAAACATGTAGAAATATTAACTGTAGAAATATTAATAAAAGAATGAAAAATATATACCTTGAAAATACCAACAGAAACTAGTACAGCAATACTAATATTAGACTGAGTAGACTTAACACTACAGAATGTTTAATAGAAATTTAAAAAATCATAATTGTAAAAGGGTCAATCCATCCAATAATATATTTTCAAAATATATGAAACAAAAAATGACAGAAAAAAAAGGAGAAATAGAAAAATATATAATCGTAGTTGAAGGTTTTAACACACCTCCCTCAGAAACTTACAAGCCATGTAGAAGAAAACAAATACTTAGAACATAAAGATCTTTTATCAGGAACATTTAGACATTCCAAGGAGTTAAAAATATCTATTTTGCTAAATAAAAACAACAAACCCTTAAAAATAAAGATTTTGAATATCAACATGTCAAACAACTGAATATCTTTTCTCACTCTAGAGAAATAAATGAAGTGAAGAGGTGATCAAAACAATTAGAGGGTAATGGAAAAAAAAAGAAATTAAAGCAAATTATTCTATATTGGGGGAGGCAGCATGTTAATAAAACAAAAGAGCTAAGAGTATTATAATTATGCATAATCTCTTAGAATATTTTGCAATATGTATTGTGAGGATGTTTACTCTTCTATGCCTTTTATTTTCATGTTTTGTTTTATTTTTCGATTTTCATGTTTTGTTTTTTTTTTCCAGGATTACAAATCAGCAAGCACAGATGGGCTATGAGTCTTCATGTCTCCTTATGTGGACTCCAGACTGCTTTTTTAGAATATGAAACTGAAGCAATAAGTGTGTCCAACATAAATTTTCCCATCTTGTGGAGAAGTATTTATTTATTTATTTTAGTTTATTTTTCTGCATATTTATAGCAGTTTTAGTTTTACAGAGAAATTGAGTAGAAAGTACAGATAGTTTCCATACCTCCCCTCACACACACACACACACACACACACACACACACAGTTTCTCCTATCATTGACATGTTACATTAGTGTGGTACATTTCTTTCAATTATGAATCAATATGGATACATTACTATTTATCTAATTTTACATTAGGGCTCCCTCTTTGTACTGTACAGTTCTGTGGATTTTGCCAAAGGTATAACTTATGTCATGTATTCACCGTTATAGTTTCATACAGATTGGTTTTGCTGCCCTAAAAATCCTCTGTGCTCCACCTATTCATCTCTCTCTTCCTTCCTCCCTCACTTATTCTCTGAAATCCTGGCAACCACTGATTTTTTCCCCATTATCTCAAATATTTTTCATTTCTTTGTACGGAAAACATTCAAAATCCTCTCTTTCAGCTAATCAAAACTATACAATAAATTTTTGATTATTGACATCCCACAGTGCTATAAAAACTAGCTATAATTCCTTTTATCTAGCTGTACTTTTGTATCTGTTAACCAACCTCTCACTATTCCCCCTTTCCCCTATCCTTTCCATTCTCTGGTAACCACCATTCTTCTCTCTACTTCTATATGATCAATGTTCTTAGCTTCCACATATGAGTGAGAACATGAGGTATTTCTCTTTATCTTCCTGGCTTATCAGTTAACATAATGTCTTCTAAGTTCATCCATGTTGCCACAAATGACAGGATTTTTCTTTTGTGTGACTGAGTAGTATTCCATTGTGTGTATATATACACACCCCATTTTCTTTATCCAGTCACCCATTAATGGACATTCAGATTGTTTCTAGATCTCGGCTATTGTGAATAGAACTGCGATAAATATGGGAGTGCAGGTAACTTTTTGACAGGTTGAATTTCTTTCCTTTGGATACATACCCAGTAGTTGGATTGCTGGATTGTATGGTAGTTCTATCTGTAGTTCTTTGTGAAACCTCCACACTGTTTTCCATAACGGTTGTACTGATTTACATTCCCACCAACAATATATGAGTTCCCCTTTCTCCACTTCCTCACTAGCATTTGTTATTTTCTGACTTTTTGACAATAGCCATTCTAACTGCAGTGAGATGATCCTTCACTGTGGTTTTGATTCACATTCCCCTGATGATTAGTGATGTTGAGCATTTTTTCATATGGCTGTTGGTCATTTGTATGTCTTCTTTTGAGAAATGTCTATTCAGCTCATTTCCCCACTTTTTGATCTTATTTGTTTTCTTGCTGTTGAGTTGTTTGAGTTCCTTATATATTCTGAATATCAATCTTTTGTTGGATGCATATTTTGCAAATATCTTCTCCCATTCTGTAGGTTGTCTCTTCGCTCTCTTGTTTTCTTTGCTGTACAGAATTTTTTTAGTTTGTTATAATCCCATTTGTTTATTTTTGCTTTTGTTGCTTGTGCTTTTGAGTTCCTCTTCATAAAGTCTTTGTACAGTCTAGTGTCCTTAAAGTGTCTCCCCTATGTTTTCTTCTAGTAGTTTCATGGTTTTAGGTCTTACATTTAAATCTTTAACCCACTTTGAGTAGGATTTCTATATGGTGAGAGATAGGGGTCTAGTTTTATTCTTCTGTTTATGGGCCTCCAGTTACCCCATCACCATTTATAGAGAGACTGTCCTTTCTCCAATGAGTATTCTTGGTTCCTCTGTTGAAAATCAATTAGCTATAAGTAAGTGGCTTTATTTCTGGGTTCTTTATTGTGTTCCACTGGCCCATGTGTCTGTTTTTATGCCAGTACCATGCAATTTTGGTTACTATACCTTTGTAGTATATCTTGAAGTCAGGTAGTATGATGCTTACAGCTTTAGCTCTTTTTGCTCAGGATTGCTTTGACTATCCAGGATGTTTTGAGTTTCCATACAAATTTTAGGATTGTTTTTTCTATTTCTGCGAAGAATGATATTAATATTTTGATAGGGATTGCATTGAATCTGTAGATAACTTTTGGTAGTGTAATCATTTTTACAATATTAATTCTTCCAATCCATGAACATGGAAGATCATCCATTTCTTTGTGTCCTCTTCAATTTCTTTCATCAGTGTTTTATAGTTTTCAGTGTACAATTCTTTCACCTACTTGGTTAAATTAATTCCTAGCTATATTACTTTCTTTTGTAGCTATTATAAATGAGATTACTTTCTCAATTTCTTTTTCATCTTGTTTGTTATTGGTGAATAGAAACACTATGGATTTCTGTATGTTGATTTTGTATCCTACCACTTTACTGAATTCATTTATCAGTTCAAAGAGTTTTTTGGTGGAGCTTTTAGGTTTTTCTATAAATAAGATCATGCTTTCTGCAAGCAGGTACAACTTTACTTTTTCTTTTCCAATTTGGATAACTTTTATTTCCTTCATTGCCTAATTGCTCTGGCTAGGACTTCCAGTACTATATTGAATAAGAGTGAAGACAGTGGTCATTCTTTATCTTGTTCCAGTTCTTAGAGGAAGACCTTTCAGAGTTTCCTCATTCAGTACAATACTAGCTTCCAGTTTGTCACTTATGGGCTTTATTGTGTTAAGTTCCTTCCATGCCTAATTTGTTGAGGGTTTTTATCATGAAGGGATGTTGAACTTTATCAAATGCTTTTTCTATGTCAATTAAGATGATCAGCTGGTTTTTGTCTTTCTTTCTGTTGATGTGATGCATCATGTTTATTGCTTTGCGTATGCTGAACCAACCTTGCGTCCTGGGATAAATCCCACTTCATCATAGTGAATGATCTTTTTAATATGCTATTGGATTCAGCTCACTAGCATTTTGTTGAGGATTTTTACATCAATGTTCATCATGGATATTTGCCTATAGTTTTCTCTTTTATGGTGTGTTCTTGTTTGGTGTTGCTAACAGTGTAATGCTGGACTCATAGAATGAGTTTGAAAGAGGTCTCCACTCTCCAATTTTTTAAAAGAGTTTGAAAAGAATTGGTATTAATTGTTTTTTTAAAATATTTGGTAGAATTCAGCAGTGAAGCCATCTGTTTCTGGGCTTTTCTTTAATAGGAGTCTACTTATTACTGATCCCCTCTTGTTACTCATAATTGGTCTATTCAGGTTTTCTATTTCTTCTAAAATATTTGGTAGAATTCAGCAGTGAAGCCATCTGTTTCTGGGCTTTTCTTTAATAGGAGACTACTTATTACTGATCCCCTCTTGTTACTCATAATTGGTCTATTCAGGTTTTCTATTTCTTCTTGGTTCAATCTGGGTAGATAATATATGTCCAGGAATTTATCCACTTCCTCTAGGTTTTCCAATTTGTTGGCATAGAGTTGTTCACAATAATATCTAATGATCCTTTGTATTTATATAGTATCAGTTATGATGTTTCTTCTTTCATATGTGATTTCATTAAATTGAGTCTTTTCTTCTGGAACAGTCCAGCTAATGGCTTGTCTGTTATATTTATCTTTTCAAAAAACCAACATTTTGTTTTGTCAGTTTTTGGTTTTTTGGTCTCAATTTTGTTATTTATGCTCAGATCTTTATTCATTCATTCACTCATTCATTCATTTATTTAATTTATTGGTTATACATATTCATGGGATACAAAGCTGGCTGTCACCACTTGTGCCCAAGATGTGATGACCAGATCAATACTATCACCATGCACATTACCACAAGTTGCACTTATTCCCTGTGTCCCTCACCCAATTAATCTCCAAATTCCTACCCCTCCCCCTCCACCCCATTGTGCAGCCCTAGGCATGTTCTCTTCCTACGCAACACACCACTGTGTTTTTTCTTTCCTTTCTTCTTTCTCTCTTAGCTTCCACTTATGAGCTAGGACATGTGGTATTTTTCCCGCTGTGCCTGGCTTATTTTGCTCAACATAATTTTCTCCAAGCTCATCCATGTTGTTGTTGCAAATGGCAGAATTTCATTCTTTTTATGATGAAGTAGTATTCTATGATGTAGATATACCACATTTTCCTTATCCATCATCTGTTGATGAACAGATGTTGATGAACAGATTTAGGTTGGTTCCATATCTTGGCCATTGTAAACAGAGCTGTGAAAAACATGGGAGTGCAGGTATCCCTTTGACATGATTTCCATTCCTTTGGGTATATATCTAGAAGTGGGACTGCTGGATCATATGGTACATCTATCTGTAGTTGTTTGAGAAACCTCCATACTGTTTTCCACAGTCCTTGTACTAACTTATAGTCCCACCAGAAGTGTAGCAGTGTTCCCTCCTCTCCATGTCTTTGTCAGCATTTGTTATTCTCAGTCTTTTTGACTATAGCCAGTCTAACTGGGGTGAGGTGATATCTCAATGTGGTTTTAATTCACATTTCTCTGACGATTAGTGATGCTGAGCATTTTTTTTAAGTGCCTGTGGGCCATCTGTATGTCTTCCTTAGAAAAATATCTATTCATCTCCTTTGCCTCT
>NW_007734889.1:74926-78544 GCF_000696425.1 Galeopterus variegatus
GCTGTCAACAAATTATACATAGAAGGAAAGTATCTCAGCACAATAAAAGCCATCTACAAGAAGCCTAACACCAGTATCATCCTGAATGGGGAAAAACTGAAGGCTTTCCCTTAACAACAGGAAGAAGACAAGGATGCCCACTCTCACCACTCCTATTTAATACAGTACTGGAGGAACTAGCCAGAGCAATCAGGCAAGAGAAAGAAATAATTGGTATCCAGATTGGAAAAGATGAAGTCAAACTGTCTCTATTTGCACATGACATGATCTTATATATAGAAAAACCTAAAGACTCTACCAAAAAACTCTTAGAACTAGTTAATATCTTCAGTAATGTTGCAGGATACAGTCAATGCCTGCAAATCAGTTGTGTTTATATTCTTCAGTAATGAGCTAACAGTGAGAGAAATCAAGAAAATAACCCCATTTACAATGGTTACCCAAAAAACCAAAATACCTAGGAATCGATTTACCCAAGGAGGTGAAAGATCTGTACAATGAGAACTACAAGCCAATACTGAAAGAAGTTAAAGATGACACAAAAACATGGAATGACATCCCATGTTCTTGGATAGGAAGAATTAACATTGTGAAAATGTCCATACTACCCAAAGGGATCTACTGATTCAATGCAATTCCCATCAAAATACCAATGACATTCTTCATAGAAATAGAAAAAAAAAAAAAAAAAAAACATTCATATGGAACAACAAAAGACCCCAAATTGCCAAAGCAATCCTGAGCAAAAAAAAAATACAGCCAGAGGCATCAGACTCCTGACTTCAAATTTTACTACAGGGCTTTCAAGATGGCGACGGGTCTGGAGCAGGCATGCCAGAAGACAGCGCGAGCCTGAGAAGTGAGCGCTGTGCTGCCAGAGTACTATTTGCATTTCCAAGACCAAAAAAAATGAATAAATCATTGATCAACTAATCTACAACGACAAAAAAGCAACTACAGATTCGAGGTTTTAGGGCCGACACAAAAGAAGATTCCTGAGAGCACCTGAGCCACGCTGCGGGACCGAGTGAGCAACCCGAGGCAACAAAGGCCAAGAAAGACTGCAGCGATGACACAGAAACGGAGAGGAAGGTGCCTGACCGGCCCAGCTTTGTGAGCTCTGTGAGTGACCCCCAGCCCAGCCCCACTTGCGGAGCAAACGCCCATCCGGCTCCCGCCTACCACACTGGGCTAGGCACCGGCACAAGCGCTGCTTCCATTTTCTCAGGTGGGGGCAGAGCCGGCCAGCTTGGATTGGCCAGGCCTGCCCTCCTCACTTGGCGCAGCTCCTCACTGAGCCGTGCCACTTGCGTGCCTCAGCGAGAGGCCCCCCGGGGCCTGTGGACTGGCCTCCAATCCCACTCCCCCCGCGGATCTCTGGCAGGGCTGGTGGCGTGGGGAGACCCTGGCCAGTATCAGGAGGGCAGGGAAGAGGAGCCTGGCCAGACTGTCACTCCACCACACCCTGGGCTTTGGCCCCAGGTAAACTTCTTGTTTCCGGGAGGCAGATACCATCTCTGTGGCCATCAGTTCAGAAGAACCCCAAACTGATTTACGGTTGGGAGAGATGTGGCCAGAGCGCTCCTGAGCTCGCTTGAACCTGCCAGAGAGCTGACTGCCGGTGGGTGCCTGAGTCGGCCCGCACTGGGGGGATTCAAAGAGGAACTGTGTGCTGTGGGATCCTCCCCCGAGGAGCTCACGCCCTGGTGTGGGAGATAACTCAACTACACAAATAACCACAATACCACAATGAATCCCACAGTAGGACCCAACCTATAAGCAGCTGCAGTGGTACTGGGTTCCAGATGCAGGTGCCTGTAGCATCTATGGAGCCAGGGTCCTGTGCTCAATGTCTTGCAATCCTATTGTGGAATCTAGGTCTTGGGGTACAGGTCCACTCTCTGTAGCAGTGTTCCATATTGACTGCACACAGTGCTGGGATCTGTGGCTATGAAACCTCCCCCATCCCCCCAACCTCCCCACCACTAACAACAGCTTGGTCTCTGAGGGTCAGGTTATATCTGTGACTCTGACTCTTGGGGTACAGCACAGCACTGGCTCAACTCTGGGGGGAGAAGGGGTGCTCTGGATGTTTGGGCATGGGGAGCAGACTACAGCTACAACTCAGGATCGAGAGCAAATGGAGCTCAGTTGCCAATTGGTTCCCAATTGGCAACTCTAGCCCCCGGAACAGTGGGACTAGGCAATTTCTCAGTCTCTGTGATGCCAGGTGAAGTGGCAGCAAGTAGCCAGAATGGTGGGACACAGCTGTTGTTTGGGCTTTGGGGGACAAGAAGCAGCACAGTGTTGACTCCACTTCCTGGGGAAAGGGGTGTCTCAGCAGCTCAGTTTCTAGGGAAATAGCCCAGCTCCAAGGTAACAGAGTACTGAAGTGATTCAGGTGCTAGGGCGGGGTGTTTCAGCTCAGCCACTGCTCTGTTTTCCTGAGACATGAGGTACTATGTCTGCTCAGCCCTGGGATGCACAGCTGCTCAGCTTGGCCAAGCAGCTTTTCAGCCAAGCAGCTTCTCAGTCAAGAGAGCCATTCCCCAGGGGGCAACGTGAAACTTCATCTCAGTCTTGGGAGGGTAGGGCACAGCCAGACTGGGAAAGGCAGTTAAAGATTTCCCCAGAGTAAGTGTGAAGCTTTGCAGCTTCAGTTCAGGCCTGAGGAGAAGGGTTACAGTTGCAACTGGGAGGGATGGATGGAGTGCTCCACCAAAGCCTATTTATTCTCTTATGATAGGGTGAAACAACTGCTCTCAGCTCAACTTGGGGAATTCAGTTCAATGGTGGCATAGTCTCTGGGATGAAAGGGTATCACTTACCTCTGGGGTAAGACACCGTATAGTAGCAGATCCAGTTCAAAAATGGTGCAATAGCTGCACAAGCTGCATGGTCTATGAGGGTGGAGCATGGTGTCAGCTCTTCTGGGGAAGCACAACTGTGTGGGCTCCTGATAGCTCCCTCATCTGGCCTTAGTGCCTGTGAAGACTGCCAGGGTCCCCAGTGGTGCGGACAGTGGTGTCCAAGGTGTTGTAGAGGGCTGCTGCAATCTTCTCACTTACCGTTTCCCTGCAGGGAGAAGTTCCTCCTGGGTCCCTGCAGCTAGTGGCTAGGGGATGGGGTGGTGGAGGCCAAGTTTTTTTTTTTTTTCCATTCTCTATGTGTCTGCAGTGAGTTTCTGTGCCACCAGTGTCTCTGTTACTCCTTTCAATGTGCTCCAGTGCTCTCCTTTAGCTATTGTTATTTTTGTCCAAGTTTAGTTGTTTATTTGTTGTATTGTCTGTCTTTGTGGGAGAAACAAGCAGTAGGGTCTCCTATTCAGCCATCATGCTCCACCCTCTTCTGATTTTCATAAATTTCAAGCATTCTGTTTTTAAAAATGTTTAAGTTTGTCAGGTAATATAAGATTAATAATACCTCTGTTTGAACCCAAGTGTTTAATCCTGTCTTTCTTTTCTTCATTTCCATTTAAATTCTGAGTAAATGTATACATACATGTTTACTCAAGTTATATTTTGGCAAACCCCAAAATTTAAAGATACTGTTAATACTGCTCAAACTAGGAAACATGAAAACACTAAGTTGAAACCTACCAAGAAACAATTTACATCA
>NW_007734889.1:78802-82601 GCF_000696425.1 Galeopterus variegatus
TGCTCAAACTAGGAAACATGAAAACACTAAGTTGAAACCTACCAAGAAACAATTTACATCATAAAGACTAATCTGAGAACACAGTGGATTGTCCCAGAAAGATCTAGGTCAGACAAGATCTAATCTGAATTTTCTAATCTAAAAGATCTTCCTCACCCTCAAGAGTTTCAAAAATGCACCCCAAATACAAGAGAAAGAGACAGCGAGAGAGCCAGAGAGTGAGAGTGAGAGAGAGGAAAGTGTTGCCTTTACAAGATGGAAAACAAAGGTTAGAAAATAGAATGTTTTTGTTTCAATATGAAAAAAGAGACAATTTAAACAGTTTCCAATGTTCTCTTTCATAATGCAACAAATAGCTATCAAAAGCCATGAAAACACTAGACTGTTATTGTCATACCATAAAGCACACCACAAAATGTGCTACAGAAATTTGTTCATAAAATGCATCTTTCACACCATCAAACCAGGACTGTTTAAAGAGGATTTTCAGTTAAGATCCTGTTATAAAATTTTATTATGATTAACTATCCATAACTCAGATAAACAGAGAATAAATGTATTCTTTGTGGAAACTGCTAGATCTGAAGTGAGAAACATGAAATTAAAATTCCTATAGTTACACTGTCGAAAATCACCAGGCAAAAGATCAAGCTCATTTTTTTTATAGTGATACTAATGCCACCTTCAGGCTCAGAACAGTATGTATAAAATGTAACTCTTATTTCAAAATAAAAACAATTGCCAGAATAATCCAAATTTAAATATCCGGAATTGTCATTTGATAATACTTCATTACAAATAACTGCACTGCTTTATTTATTACTGTAATTAAGATTTCTGAAGACAAGAATCAATCTCAATCATATTTATCTTTGTCCTCTCCAACTCCACCCATCCAGTGAAAATGTATAATTTGGCCAGCATCCCTTCTAAATGTCTTTTCTGACAAGAACATCACACTCAATCTTATACTTCCTAGATCTGTAGGGGCAATAGGTTCCCAAAGAAGTTTATTTGGTTGTGAATCTTTCACTTAAAGAGATATGACTAATATATCTCAAGGAACTGAGAGATGGTTAGGAATATTCATACAATAATGGATAAATAAATAAATAAATGGATAAACTTTGTCTAGTAAGTCTATTAAAGGAAAGATAAGTGAGCAGATTTACAAAAATTCACAATGCTATGCAAATAGCATAAAGAAATGAGCAATGCATATTTTGAATGAAAAATATGTCAATTTAAAGTGTATGCCTAATATTTAAATATTCAAAAACATATTTAATGTATTAAAAAAACTTAAAATAACCACAAATGTAAGTATTAGAATAAAGTATGTAAAATAAGACATTTAAAAATAAGAATATAAAAATTCAGAAACTTTAAGTAAATTCAAGTAATAAGGATTCCCTTTTTATACCATAGCTGATGGAAAATTGTAAAGCGTATTTTATTTCATTGGACAACCAACTGTTAATATTAGCCCTTGGAAACTAATTAAATATTGATAAATAAAGCATCCCAATGAATTCACATAATCTGATTTCAATTTAATATCGTAACAAAACAAAAGAGATCCTACAGTCTTCCATGATTCAAATTGGCTAATACCTTTTCAGAGAAGTACATATTATCAAATAAATATGAAACTATATCACCCTATATATTTTAAAATAAGGCAACATAATTATTTGTGGAAAACCGAGCATCAAGATATCTCATGTTATATAAAATACAGAAAAGGTACAGTGGTGGCTGATTTACTGGGAACTCATAAAAATTATGTAAGAAAAAGGTATTTCAAAATATTATTCAAGCTTATGAATGGATATCCTGTTGTACTGAAATATTATTAATGTAAATATTGATTCTGACATGGGTGTCTATCATAATTTTAATTTAACTCATTTCTTTTTTCTATACTTATATTTGTTTCATTAAAAAATACTTTGTTTGCCTTTCTATTACAGAACCATATTGCAAGAGAAAAATAACATCAACATAAACTTGTACAAAGGAAAAGTCAACTATCTTTCTCTACTCACCTATTCGTTCTTAGGTAACATGTGATACTAGTTTCATGTATAGCCTTCTCATAAACAAACAGACATATGAAGATACACCTTTTATAAAAATAGGATTATTCTATGTTCACTACTCTACAACCTACTTTACTTTTAAGAAGATATAATCCATTAATATCAAAAATAAGACAAGCATATAAAATAACTGCATGGTCTGACAATTGGAAATTCAAAGCAAGATTAATTTTTTTTAGAAATAAGAATTTTTATTCCCACAAAAATCTATATTATGAAGATAAGTAGGTTGTCTGGTAAGAAATATATGGCAGTTGAAAGACTTGTAATACAAACAAACAGATCACTAATTCTCTACCCCAAAAGTAATAACTCATAATTTCAGCAGAAAAGTGCTGATGAAGCTGATAATGTACTATTTTCATAGAATTTCTACATTTACATGAAGGCATTCTTATAAAGGATGCCACAAAACTAGAAAATCTTGATCCTAGTATTCACATGTCATTGTCTTACTTTACTGTATGCTTAATCATCCTGAAGTATGAAAATTATATTTCTAAATATTTTGAATTTAATTTACTAGATTTATTTATTTTGGAAATAAATTTATTTATAAACCTATAATTTAAAAGTGTATTTATAAATTAAATTTCTTAAGGTAAAAGCTTTGCATATAAACTTTAAAAATAACCATGAAGGATCTGAGGTTTTACCTGACGTTTTATAAACTACCATGCCACAGTTTCATGAATGCTAGCAGAAGACTGGAAGTCTTAAAACTCCCCTCACACAGGGACTTTATTACTCAACATACAGCAGGCAGCACGAGCTTAATGTTTTCATCAGTTCCCCTTGTCCATCTCACCTCCCATGTGTACACACACACCCGCAACACACATTTAATTCAATTAGCATAATGGTTTCTGTGTGTCAATTTTGCTGCTGGTTTAATAATGTTTAAAATAATTATACAAAATTAAATATTTTATTATTGTATTTACATACGTGTGTGTCAATTTACTTTTTTTCATTATGCTTATTAAATCTTTCAGGCTTTCATTTCACTTTTGTTATTAAAAAATGCTGAACCAAATTTTATAAAAAAAATAAAGTTTAGAAATGAATGAATATGGTATCTCCTTTATTTTACCAAGCTCAGAAATCAGAATTCGATTTGATACAAGTACTCATTAACTACCCGTGCTATCAATCAATTCAGTTAAAATTATAAAAGTAGATTTAAGACATTTATTTAGACTATAAAATTGTCTTCTTTCTCTCTGCAAGATCCGTATAATTGCTTCATACACTGAAGAATGTTTAATGAGCTCCCCTGTACCCGTGATCATGGTAGGTGCACTGGGAAATACAAAGGGCACAAAGATGTGATCACTCACTGGGAACACATGCATTGATATTAAAAATTAAATAATAGGGCAGGGGCATGAATGATTAAATACATGGAAGAAACAATAAGAACATCAAGGAAGGCTCATTGAAGAGGTGAAATTTGAGGTTAAGAATAAACACAGGCGAAGAAGAGGGAGAAAGGCATGCCAAGCCTTAGGGAGTAAAACGTGCAAGAGTTTGCAGTAAGAAATCAGCATGGCGTATCTGGAGAATAATGAAAAAGGCACACTGACCAGACAGAGCAGAGACATTAACAGGGAGATAAAGCTGGATAACCAGATTATGAAGAGCTTTAAATAACAGATGAGGGATTTGACTTTATCCTCTATGAAACAGGGAGTTGA
>NW_007734889.1:83841-85857 GCF_000696425.1 Galeopterus variegatus
TCCTTTTTAAAATCAAGAACCTAATTTTCAATCTAATCCAACCACCTTTCTCTTAAAAAAAAGTTATCCTCACTTTTGCAGAAAATATAACAACCCTCTTCCTTTTTGTTTCAAAAGATTCTTCCTTTTTCATTCTATTGACCCTTTATTGTCATCAAATTTACACATTTCTTGGACAGACAGCATAATGTGATTAAGAGCATGAATTCTGAAGCTCAGAGAACCTTGGCTGAAATCCTAGCCTCAAAGTACCTAACCACTTGTCTTAGTTCATTTTGGCTGCTATAACAAAATCCCATTGAGTGGGTAGCTTAAACAACAAATGTTTACTTCTCACAGTTCTGGGGTCTAGGATGTCCAAGATCAAGATTCCAGCAAAGTCAGTTTTGGGTAAGGGCTCTATTCTGGGCTTGCAGACAGCTGCCTCTCACTGTCTCACATGGAAGACAGAGAGAGCTCGGGTGTCTCTTACTCTTTTTACAAGGGCATCTACACTATCAAATTAGGGCACCACTTTTATGATTTCATTTAACCCTTATTACCTCCTCATAGGCCCTATATCCAAATATGGACACATTGAGAGTTAATGATTCAACATGTGAATTTGGGGGGAGACAAATGTTCAGCCTATAACAAGCATCAATCTCTTCACTTCTAATTTTGATACAATTTTCAGTTCCCTCTCTTTTCTTGGATACTCATTGCCACTGTCCCATTGTGCCACTCCATACTCAAATCTAGATCAGTCTAAGCTGATCTACATTCATCCCAATAAACTTCATTCCAACATGACCTTCATATTTATTGATAGCAGATTAATTTCTGGACAGGAAATTAATTTTTACAACATAATTCTAAACAAAAAATTAGCATAAAATTCACTTAACCTTTTTCATTATATTTTTTAAAATTTTAACTACTCAATATACATCATAGTTGATTTTTGTGACCTTTTACCCATTCCTCTTTCCCCTCTGCCTCTCTCCCCTCCCCTTCCCCCTACATCATATCTGTTCACTTGTCTTAACAAGTTCAAGGAATTGTTGTGATTGTTGTGTTTTCTTCCCCCTTTATTTGATTGTGTGTTTATTTATTATTTTTAGCTCCTATAAATAAGTGAGAGCTTGTGGTGTTTCTCTTTTTGTGCCTGACTTGTTTCACTTAATATAACTTTCTCTAAGTCCATCCATGTTGTTGTGAATGGTAGTATTTCATTCTTTTCTATAGCAGAGCAGAAGTCCATTGTGTAGATATACCATAGTTTCTTTATCCACCCATCCTATGATGGACATTTGGGCTGGTTCCAACTCTTGGTTATTGTAAATAGTGCTGCAATAAACATGGGAGTACAGGTATAGCTTCAGCACAATGATTTCCATTCCTCTGGGTATATTACCAGCAGTTGAATAGCTGGGTCATATGGTAGATCTATCTGTAATTGTTTGAGGAACCTCCANGACTGTTGTAATATTTCATATATTTAAAGCAATGAAAATTTAGACTAAAGCAGTGATTACAGAAATAAAGAGTAAATGATAAAGTAGAAGAAAAGAGTTGAAAAATAAAGAACAGGATTTAGTGACACCTTGTCTAAGAAAAAAGCTGTGTCAAAGTAGGGACTTAGTTTTAAGTCTTCATATTTAGTAAAAATGGTAATGGAAATAACATGTAAGTATTTGGGGAAAGGGAAAATTTATACTAAAAATCATCATTCATAAACATGCTGAGTGTGAAACGGGGAACCATAGTTAAGAGGAGATATCCGCATTTCAAGAGACTGGGCCAGACTTGGCGCTGTCTTTCACTTACCAATTATCTCCCCTCCTTTCATTCCACAACCAGGTGTATTTAGAATGACTTGCTTCTATTCACCACCTTCATTTTCTCATCATAAATTTTATCCAAAGTCTTTAGAAGTCTGGTATCCAAACTATGCTGTCATTATCCTAACATGCTCCTTTTTAAAATCAAGAACCTAATTTTCAATCTAATCCAACCACCTTTCTCTTAAAAAAA
>NW_007734889.1:85994-86412 GCF_000696425.1 Galeopterus variegatus
TAGTTCCTGTTCTTAAGGGAAAAGCTTTCAGCTTTTCCCCATTCAGGATGATATTGACAGTTGGCTTATCATATATGGCTTTAATTGTGTTGATATTCTTTCCCTATATACCAAAGTTGTAGAGTCTTTATCATGAACAAATGTTGAATTTTGTCAAATGCTTTTTTAGCATCTATAGATATAATCATATGGTTTTTGTCTTTGCTTTTATTGATGTGGTCCATCACATTTTATTGATTTGCATATATTGAGCCAACCTTCCATCTGTGGGATGAATCCCACTTGATCATGGTGGATTTTGTGTATGTGTTGCTGTATTCTTTTAGCTAATAATTTAATGAGGATTTTCGCATCTATATTAATCAAGGATATCAGCCTGTAGTTTTCTATTCTTAATGTATCTTTGTCTGGTTTTGGT
>NW_007734889.1:88181-89992 GCF_000696425.1 Galeopterus variegatus
TAGATATCTGCCAAGTGCAATTGGTCTAAAGTGTTGTTTAGATCTTACGTTTGTCTATTGATTTTTTGCCTAGATGATTTGTCCAATGTTGAGAGTGGAGTGTTCAGGTCCCCCACTATTACAGTGTTAGTGTCTCTCTCATTCTTTAGACGGAATAGTGTTTGCTTTATAAATGTGGCTGCTCTGACATTGGTTGCCCATAATGTCTTCTTGATGTATCCATTATATCCATTATATTATATATCCATTATCATTATATAGTGTCCTTCTTTATCTCTTTTTATGGCTTTTGCTTTAAAGTCTATTTTATCTGATAAAAGAAAGGCTACTCCAACTCGTTTTTCATTTCTATTTGCATAGTATATCTTTTTCCATCCTTTCACTCTTAATCTATGTGTGTCTTCAAAGGTGAGGTGAGTCTCTTTAAGGCAGTATACAGTTGAGTCCATCTTTTTGATCCAGTCAGTCAGTCAGTCAGTGTGTTTTGAGTGGGGAATTTATTCCCTTTACATTTAGAGTTATTATTGAAAGGTGTTGATTTACTCCTAGCATTTCACTGATTTTTATTTATATGTCTTAAGTATCTTTTGTTCCTTTCTGATTTTCTGTTTGTTTTCTGTATTTGTTGTTTTCTTGGGGTGGTAGATAAACTATTTTTTGTGGAGTATGCATAAAGCAAATGTACTTCACNTACTCCAACTCGTTTTTCATTTCTATTTGCATAGTATATCTTTTTCCATCCTTTCACTCTTTATCTATGTGTGTCTTCAAAGGTGAGGTGAGTCTCTTGAAGGCAGTATACAGTTGAGTCCATCTTTTTGATCCAGTCAGTCAGTCAGTGTGTTTTGAGTGGGGAATTTATTCCCTTTACATTTAGAGTTATTATTGAAAGGTGTTGATTTACTCCTAGCATTTCACTGACTTTTATTTATATGTCTTAAGTATCTTTTGTTCCTTTCTGATTTTCTGTTTGTTTTCTGTATTTGTTGGTTTCTTGGGGTGGTAGATAAACTATTTTTTGTGGAGTATGCATAAAGCAAATGTACTTCACAGGGCCTGGTTTTCCAAAGCCTTGCAGTTTCAAATGTTGGCTTTGCAAAGGACAAGAAATTTTCCAAAGGCTACAGTCTCTGTTGTAAGATAAAGAATTGTAACACAGCAAGGTTGCTGGTTCAAGGACAGACAGGTTACTGATTGATATGTAAAGATACTAGGAAATTGCTGTAAGAAGAGAATGTTTGCTAGAATCAGGCTTTTGTTGGTGGATCAATTTAACTTCTTGAAAACTGCATTATGGAATGTCATCTTGCTTGTTTTACTGAATGTTACCAGTTTCTATTGTTAAACTTGTTAAAGCATACTTAGCAAAAAATCCCACATATGTTCTCTTCCTGGTCTGTAATTAAATGTGGGAAGAGAACACCAATTCATGATTAATTTCCCAAATGGAAGGAATGCCTCTATCTTGAGGGTTCTGGGAGTTTAGCCTCTTTTCAGGGCTTCTCACTGCTCAGAAGAGATGGACTTTGAGTAATCTTTGGCAGCTCCATCACTCAGGGGAAAAGGGGTGATAAATCTGTGGGAGGCAAAGCAACAATTTTTCCTCTTTATTATTTGCATTTTTGTTTTATTGGTAGGTTTTTTTCTTTCTTGAGTATTCATAGCAGTGATGGCTGTTTTTCAGGTCTCAAACCCATTACTTCCATGAGAATTTGTTGTCAGGCTTGCCCTGTGGTAGTGAACTACCACCGTTTTTGTTTGTCTGAGAAATATACTATTTGTCCTTCATTTCAGAAGGATAGCCTTGCTGG
>NW_007734889.1:90143-95821 GCF_000696425.1 Galeopterus variegatus
TTGCTGCTTCTCTCTTGCAGCTTTTAAGATTCTCTCTTTGTCTTTGAGTTTTGCCAGTTTGAATATAACATTTCTTGGAGAGGACATTTTTCACTTGAATATTGTCTGGTTTGCCTAAGGCCAGGAATCCTCACAGTGCCAATTATATCACTCTTATCCTGTTTGCGATGCCAATTGTAAAGCTAGGCAACCATGCCAGTTGTCAGGCTCTTTTATCTGCTGATAATCCTGCACCAATTGGGCTGATTGTTGATCTAGGGGTGGGTCTGGAACTCCCAGACCCCTCAAGCCCATTCACAGACTGGGTCACAAACCCTTTTTATGCCAGGCTGAGTCACCAGACCCTACATACACCAGGCTGGGTCACCAGACCCCTTCACGCAGGTCCATGAGCTAGGTAACCAGCCAAAAGGTCCTTGAAGCCATAGGTTGGAAAGCATGGCTATGCTGGTTGGATGCCCGAGGCTGATGCCCACCCGCCTGCTTCACTAAAAACTCCCCTTTCTCTGTCTCTCTCTCTCTGAAGAACAAGAACACAAGAATAGCAACAAAACTAAAAAGATACATTGGTGCACATGCGCACTAAGTTCATATGCACACACAATATTTGCTTACAAAGAATGCTGAACAACACCCAGTGGTACCCAAGGTGAGGGCCATGACCAAACTATTCTATTTTCCTAACAAATATGTTTGGGGATCTTTGGGCCTACTGAGTATGAAGAGCTGTGACTTTCCCTATACCTGGGAAGTTTTCTGCTATTATTTCATTGAATATGTTTTCAATGTCATTTCCTTTTTCCTCCACTTCTGGAATACCTATGATTCGGATATTTGAGCACTAAGGTTGTCTGTTATCTCTTAGATTTTCTTCAACTTTTTAAATTCTTTTTTTCTTTTTTCTGATCTGCCTGTGTTAATTCAAAAAGCCTGTCTTCAAAGTCATAAATTCTCTCTTGTTCTAGCTGCTGGTTAGACTGTCTGTTGTGTTTTTTGTTTTGTTGAATGAATCCTTCAACTCCACAAGCTCTGCTACATTCTTTTACAGGACATTGATTTCTTTGTACATTTCTTCTTTCAGATCCTGTATATTTTTACTCATTTCATTGTGTTGTCTAACTGAGTTTTCTTCTACCTCATTTAGTTTCCTTAGAATTGTTGCTCTAAATTACTTGTTAGTCATTTCAAGGACTTCCTGTTCTATAGGATCTAGGGCTTGAGAGTTATTATTTTCCTTTGGTGGTGATGTACTTTCTTGATTTTTCATATTTCTGGTAACCTTTCTTTGGAGTTTAGTCACTGTGGCAGAGAGTATCATGGTCCAGTTGTTCCACTCTGATGTCTGGCCTAGATCCTGAAGGGACAGCCAATTCTGGGCAGCAGGCACTAACCTGGGCTGGGGGTCCCATGGTGCCAGCCTGTACTGGTGCAGCTGACATGGGGTGTGTGAGCCCAGCAGCTCTCAGGCCTCTCTGCATGATGGGACTGGACTGGGCTGGGGCTCCCACAGCACCTGCCTCTTCCAGCACAGCTGACTTGGGCATGTGGGCCCAAAGGTTCTTGGGCCTCTCTGGGCAGTAGGGACTGGCCTGGGCTGGTGGTCCCACAGTGCCTGCCTTTTCCGGCATTGCTGACTCAGGGCATGTGGGCCAGACAGCTCTCAGGCCTCTTTGGGTGGCAGGCACTGGCCTGGGCTGGGGGGTCCCATGGTCCCTGCCTTTTTTGGCACAGCTGACTTGGGGAATGTGGGCCTGGCGTCTCTTGGGCCTCTCTCAAGGGCAGGGACTGACTTGGGCTGGAGGTCCCACAGTGCCTGCCTTTTCCGGTGCAGCTGACTTGGGGCATATGGGCCCGACAGCTCTTGGGCCTCTCTAAGCAGTGAGGACCGACCTGGGCTGGAGGTCCCATGGTGCCTGCTTTTTCCGGTGCAGCTGACTCAGAACATGTGGGCCCAGTGGCTCTCAGGCCTCCTCACTTAACCTTTTGATCATTTTAACAGTGAAATCATTTGGGGGGTATTGCCCCTTTCTTATTATCAGTGCAAAGTTGTCAAGCCTTATTGCTATGCACACAAATAAATGTGTAAGAATAAGCAGCTAGCTTCTGTTCTGTGACCAATATTGTAAGCCTATGTCACTCTCTTGGTGGTCCTCTCTATATGAATACAATAGACAAAGTCCTCAAGTTCCCTGTATAAAATATGCTTTTGGCTTTGTTCTTTCTATTTGGGATACTGGCTGGTATATCAGCTTTCTAGGGTTGCCATAACAAAATAGCACAGACTTGGTAGTTGAAACAACAGAAATTAATATTCTCAAAGTTCTGGAGGCTAGAAGTCTGAGATCAAGGTATCCACAAGTTTGGTTTCTCTAGAGACCTCTCTTTTTGCTTGCAGATAGACGCTTCACATGTGTCCTCACATAGCTTTTCTCCTGTTTCTCCCTTTTCTTATAAGGACACCAATCATATGGGATTATGGCTCCACCCTTATGACCTCATTTAACTTTAATTACCTCTTTAAAGGCCTTATCTCCAAATACATTTACATTGGAGATTAGGGCTTTATCATATGAATTGGGGGATATTTTGGTTTGAATGTTCCTCCAAGCTCATGTTGGAGCTTAATCCCCAATACAGTGTTTGAAAGGTGGAACCTTTAAGAGGTGGCACTAGCAGCTTTATAAGGAAAGAAGCACATTAGCACACTCTCTCTTGCTCCTCTCAGCATGTCATCCCTGCACCACCTCGGGACTCTGCAGAAAGAAGAAGGTCCTCACCTGGACCTTGAACTTCCCAGCCTCCAAAATGTTAAGAAATACATTTCACTTTCTTATAAATTACCCAGTTTCAAGTATTCTAAGTGACAAAAACTGACTAATACAGAGGAACACAATTAATTCCACAACAGCTGGTTTCTTTAGGATCTATCTCTTGTATTATACCCTACACTTATAGAAATTTCAGGTTTTAAGCTTAACTTTATTTTCTGAATACAGGAACCTTGTGCACTTATTTCTTAAGGGCAAGCACTTCCTTCCTTCTTTCCTTTTCTCTTTCCTTCCTTCCTTTCATTCTTTTTTATATCCTGGAAGACTGTTACTCAATGCAAATTTGTTGATAAACTAAACAGGAAACCATGAGTCTATGTCTGAATTGAATGGCATAAACTGCAATAAAATAAATTTATTTTATTTATAAAATAAATGCACATAATACTTTTAATATTGACCCTAAAAAATAAACATAAATCTCAAGCAGTTAGTGAATAAAAAAATTCCCTGAACAAATGGAGTCATAATTAAAACATCATATAAATTACCTTATTTTAAACATGTTTTACTTTGCCTATATCTCCCCACTTAGATTCTAAACACAAGCATGACACTTCATTTTTTACCAAAATAACACTAATCACAAGCCAAATATCAATGGTTATTACTTATTGATTGACTAATTTTGTTTTTAATCTTGATTTCTTACTTTCTTGAATTTCCTTCGTTTCCTAAACTTGAGACAAATGACATAGGCCCACTAGAACTTGTCCTAACCAAGTGTTAAATAAACAATATTAGACTTCACTTTTGTTTTCCTACACCCCATCCTACTACAGTCAATGTTACTGTTTAAAAAATATTTTGTATAAATTATAGAATATCAATATAATTTTTTTAATTATCAAAAACAGATCACATTTTTCAAAATGATTTTTTTTTTTTTTTTTTTAACCGAAGATTCACTCCATTTCATTCATATTACTTGCCTTAAAAGTACATAACATATTTTGGGGAAAAAATTTATGACAGTTTGTGTCCCTGGTTTTGTTTTCATTTTTGGTGCAGAGTATGAAGAGCATTTCTAAGAAGATCGAAAACAGCAACAGTTGCTAAACTTCTCAATAGTTTTTTGACCTCTAAAAAGCTCTGTTAAAAATGACTAACATGGCCATATGTGTCTATGTGAGGAACATAGAAGTACTCCTTAAACACAATTTACCATATCTATGTCTCACTCTCAGAAACTATAAAGGAAAAAAAGTGCCGTGATGCTTGTGGCAGGTGGTCAACGGGGCTCCCTTTGTATATAGTAAAAATCTCACAGAAGTTTATAATCAGGAAAATAGCAGTTAAACTACCAATGAACAGCTACAGAAATGGTGGTATTAAAAGTAATTCTCATTATAATAAGATAGGGCATTTCTCTCAATTAAACCTAAATGCTTGCTTATTATGCCATGGATAAGAATTGAATTTGGAAGAAAGCCTAATGAGCTAGGAGAATATGTATATCTGGAACACTGATGGAAACCCACTATTTTTCCTGGACTATGATTTAAAAGGAAAATGATGTGTGTAGGGGGAGGGGATATGTGTAAGGAGGTGGTACTGGGAAATTGTAAGTCCTGTGTAAGGAGATACTTTATGAGATTAAAGGTGGAACCCAGAACACTTTTGCTCTGTCTGGCCAAACAAGCCAAGAATTTCACTACCTTAGGGTCGTGACAAATGACAAGGAGGGATGGGTCATTAACAGGTGATATATTCATTGCTATACTGCTAGGAGGGAGAAATCAAATCAGCACATGGGAAACAAAGGTGAAAGTCAGAGCCTAAAATGAGATAGGAATAGTAAGTTAAGTGAACAGAGTGAGGAAAAGTACGTATGAGCTGACAATAAGGATGTCAAGAAATAGATCAGAGGCAAAGTTTGTGAATGCAGACATGCGTCCTGATGTGAGAATTCCAGTATTTTTTGCAAGATTCGGTGGATCTTTTAAGAGGGGCAAATTTAATCTGACAGGGAGCAAGCAAATAGATGACAACTATATATATATATATAAAGTATTTGTTTTCAGGACCTTTTTGTTTTTTTACTTTTTATTATTATTATTATTATTTTATTGTAATATGGTTTATTGTACATTTCTGTGGGGTACAGAGTGAATATCATTACCTGTGTGCAATATGTGATGCTCAAATCAGGACAATTAGTATATTCAACACTACACAATGTAATCATTTTTCATGGCCTTTTACCAATTTCTCCCTTACCCCTCCCCCTTTCTCAGGATCTATTTTTAAAAGCCCTTCCAACTCTGCCTCCCAACCCAATACATGCAAATACATACACTCAACAATCCCAACACACATAGGCAATGTGTAGGGGCACACACATGTGCACACACATACACACACACACCAGGTATCATGGTATCTTCCATTCTCTAATATCACAATATTCTCAAATCCACTCTTGACTTACCACATTGTGTGATTATTTTTCAACATACAGTATTTCTGTATTTGCAGTATGCACAGACATGAAGATGTTATCTGCTGGATCCATCCCCCAAAATCAATGCCAGTGGTTTTTCAGCTTGTGATCCACAGAGTTTTAAAAACATTAATTGCTCTTTTGACCACTATTTGTCCCCCGTCCCCCCCAAAAAATGTTTCCTCTTCTGAAGTTTCCTTGAGGGAAAAAATGTAACTTTGGTGGATATTAAACAATTTGCTGGTAAGATGGATAGTCTTGAATTTCAACTAAGTAGAAAGAAATGTTCAGAAGAAACAATTCAAGAATATTTAGAGTTTGCAATTATCTCTCCTGTGTTAGTTCAATTTGACACAGCCTCAGCCAAGGAAATTTCTAAAGTACTTAAATAAAATATATATACATAT
>NW_007734889.1:96821-99279 GCF_000696425.1 Galeopterus variegatus
TATATATATATATATATATATATATATATATATATATTTCAGGAATGTGTAGTAAATGAAGAAGACTTCTAATATTAGAAAATCAGCCTTAGGTTCAAAACAGCCTTAGGTTTCAAAAGCAATAAAGGCATAACAGGACACATCATTTTCAGCAGACACTGAATTAGATCACAACTTATCAAAGCATATTTTTATACCCATGGGTTAAAACCAGGGTCCAAAAGTTAAACAAAAGAAAAGCAATATGCTGACTGTGAGCTTTTGGCAAAGTCCTAAAAAAGAAGTAAGTAGTATCATAATTAAGAAAACAGTGAATTAAAATTAAATTTTATCTGATAATATATGAGTAAAATAATGCTTTATGTCATAAGTGGCAAATCTCTCCATATATAGAGAAAAAGCCACCTTGAAAACTAGCAAATATAGATTTGAGGGAAAACAGAATTGTTTGGAGGAAGAGGTAGATAAATTAAAATTATTTGCCTTTGGGAATTGTGGCAAGATGGTGGACTAGAAAAACTTAGGACACATTTCTTCCACAGAAGAAGCCCAGAACAGGCCTACCACCACCAGTGCTGCACTCACTAGTCACATTGTCAGGACCCAGGACCATTGCCTGCCTTCCCAGTGTGAGTTTTGCACTATCCCATGCTGTTGTTGCCTGCGGGGCAGCTCCAGCCATTCGAACTGGCACTACAGCTCCAGTAAAAGGCAGCCATGCACAGTTTCCCTGCCTGCACTGCTGCACCAGTCAGCCCAGCCATGCAGGGGACCCCTGCTGCAGCTCCCTACAGTGTAGCAGCCTTTACTAGCAGCTGTGGATGCCACTGAACCAGCCAGACCAGTGATGCACAGGAACCCTACCCAAGCAGCCTCAACAGCCAGCTCAGCTTCTTGTGGGTCCCCCTGCCACAGTTGCCTGCAGTGAGGTTGCTGCCACCATAGGGATCATGCCAGTGGGACTGGCTGGGTGTGGAAGGAGTATCCACCCTGCTGGGTGGTGGGACCCCCTGCTGCCACCACTTGCAGTACAGCAAGGATCACCAGGGAACTTCCATGCTTGGATGGTGGGACCCCCTGCTGCCACCACTTGCAGTACAGCAAGGATCACCAGGGAACTTCCATGCTGCCACACCAGCCAGGCCAGCCACGCCCATGACCCCCAGCTGCTATCACCTGAAGTACTGCTTCTGCCATTGCTGCCAGCAGCCACACACACCACTACCACCGCTGCTGCACCACTCAGACTGGCTGAGGGCAGGACCCACCACTGTCACCACACATTGACACAATAAGGGTCACAAATGGAGACAACAGAAAGAGGTAAAATAGCACAGACCCACATCTTAGTGACACAAGTCAGGGGGAATTTTACCTCGCATGCAGTAAGCATGACTGCCTTCACCCAGGATAGCCAAATAGTGTACAGAAGAAAAGTCCCAGCCACCACCAACCCAGCCTCCAACAGAGACAAGCAAGAACCTAAAAGAAGCCTTGGCCTACAGGAATAAGGAAAGAGAAGCCTTGCCCAGGTGACTCAATCAAGCCAAGGAGATCCAGTATGTCCCAGTGCACCCATCAGGGTCACAGGACCCTAGCTGGGGAGCTAACAAGTCCACCTAGGGTCAGTCACCCCAGCCAAAGAGTGACAAGGAACATAGGCACTTTGCCCAAGATCTTGAGAGCTAGCCCACATCCTCAATGTCCCAACTAACCTCAACAAGAAATCACTAAGTGCCCCAGTGACTACACCACAGAGGCACTAACACACGACTCCAACATTGAATATGGCAGAAGTACCCACATGGAGACTACACTACTGAGTCTACCCAGAACCAATACTAATACACCCTACTCAACAGTCAATATAAAATACATCTAAAGGAGGAACTCTCTCTCCTCAAAGCCAACTTCAGTGTAACACAAGAAGCATCTCTTCAACTGGATGATTAGGAGTCAATGAAGAGAGACTAAAAATGTGAAAAAAAAAAAATCAAGAAAATACAATACTACCAAAGGAATACAATCGTTCTCAAGTACCAGACCCCATAAAGCAAAAATCAAGGAAATACAATACTACCAAAGGAATACAATCATTCTCAAGTACCAGACCCCATAAAGCAGGAAACTCTTGAAATATCTAAAAAGGAATTTTGAGTAACAATCTTTAACAAACTCAATGAGATACAGAAAGACTCAGTTAGACAACACAATGAAACAAGAAAAATAATCCAGGACTTGAAGGATGAAATTTGCAAAGAGAAAAATTCCAAAAAAAAAAAAAAAAAATGTAGCAGAACTCCTGAAACAGAAAGACTCATTCAATGAAATAAAAACTAAAATTGAGAGTGTAATCAGCAGGCTAAAGCAAGCGAAAGAAAGAATTTCTGATCTCAAGGACAGTCTTTTTAAAATAATCCAAACAGACAAAAAAAAAAAAAAAGAAAGAAGAATTTAA
>NW_007734889.1:99695-112914 GCF_000696425.1 Galeopterus variegatus
AAAAAAAAAAAAGAAAGAAGAATTTAAAAAGATGTAGAGAATCTAACAGAGTTAGCAGACCACCTTAAGCACACTAACATTTGAATCATGGGTGTTCCAGAGAAGGAGGAAAAAGGAAAAGACATTGAAAATATAGTCAATGAAATAATAGCAGAAAACTTCCCAGGTATTGGTAGAGATATGGATTTTCAGATCCAAGAGGCTCAAAGGTCCCCAAAAAGGTCCTCACCAAGAACATTGTATTCAAACTGTCAAAAGTCAAAAACAAAGAGAGAATTCTAAAAACAGCAAGAGAAAACCATCAAGTCACCTGTAAGGAAAGCCCCATCAGGCTAACAGCAGACTTGTCAACAGAAACTCTATAGGGCAGAAGAGATTGTGATGATATATTCAAAGTACTAAAAGAAAAAAAAAACCTGCCAACCAAGAATACATTACCCAGCAAGACTATCCTTCAGAAATGAAGGGGAAAAAGTGTATTTCCCAGACAAACAAAAGTTGTGGGAGTTCACCATCAATGAACAGCTCTACAAGAAATCCTTAAGAAAGTCCTACACCTGGAATCCAAAAAATTATAATCACCACCATGTATACACTATAAACAACAAACACCACTGGTAGACCAGATATGCCAATGAGAAAGGAAAGAAAAAATACCATACTAAAAAAAAAAAAAAAAAAAAAAGAAAAGAAAAGAAAAGAAAAATGAAGACAAACAATAAAAGGGCAAGAAAAAAAAATAAAAGATATTTAAATCAACCATAGGAAAAGCAATTAAATGATAGGAATAAGTCAGTACTTCTCAATAACAACACTAAATGTAAAAGGATTAAATTCCCCACTCAAAAGATACTGATTGATTGGATTAAAAAGCTAGTCCCAGCTATAAGCTGTCTTCAAGAGACTTATGTCACTGGTAAAGATGCACACAGACTAATAGTGAAGGGATGGAAAAAGATATACCATGCAGATGTAAACCAAAAATGAGCAGGAGTAGCTATTTTTATATTGGATGAAATAAAATTTAAACCAAAATCCATAAAAAGAGACAAAGTAGGCCATTATATAATGATAAAGGGATCTATTTAGCAAGAAGACATAACAATCATAAATATATATATGCACTCAACAATGGAGCACTCAGATATATGAAGCAAACACTATTAGACCTAAAGATAGAGATAGACTCCAATATGATAATGGTTGGGGATCTGAAAACTCCTCTCTCAGCATTGGACAGATCATCTAGGCAACAAATCAACAGAGAAACACAGGAGTTAAACTATACCTTAGACCAATTGGACTTGGCAGATATCTACAAAACATTTCATCTAACAACTACAGAATATACATTCTTCTCAGCAGCACATGGAACATTCTACAGGATAGACCAAATGTTAGGTCACAAATTAAGTCTCAACAAATTTTTTTTAAAAATTGAAATCATTTCAAATATCTTTTCAGACCACAATGTATTAAAACTAGAAACCAATAGCAAATGAAACCCTGGAAACTATACAAACACATGGAAATTACACAACATGTTCCTGAACAATCTATGGGTCCAGGAAGAAATGACACAGGAAATCAAAAAATTTCTTGATGCTAATGAAAATAAAGACACATAATACCAAAACTTGTGGGATACAGCAAAACCAGTACTAGCAAGGAATTTTATTGTAATAAATGCTTACATCAAAAGAAGAGAAAGTTTTCAAATAAACAACCTAATGCTACACCACAAAGAACTAGAAAAATTAGAACAATCTAACCCCAAAATTAGTAGGTGGAAAGAGATAATTAAGATCAGGGCAAAACAAAATGAAATAGAGACCCAGAAATCAATACAAAGACGAATGAAATAAAAAGTTCTTTTCTTAAGAAGGTAAACAAAATAGACAAACTTATAAGCAAGGCTAACTAAAAAAAGAAGATTCCTATAACAAAAATCAGAAATGAAGGAGGAGACATTACAACTGATAGTACAGAAATAGTAAGGATCATTAAAGATTATTACAAACAACTATACACCAACAAATTTTAAACTTCCCAACACATACAAATTACAAAGACTGAACCAAGAAGACACAGAAAACCTGAACAGACCAATAACAAGCAACAAGATTAAAGCAGTTATAAGCAGCCTCCCAACAAAGAAAAAGCCAGGACCAGATTCCTTCACTGCTGAATCCTACCAAACCTTTAAAGATGAATTAATCAATACCAATTCCCTTCAAACTATTCCAAAAAATTAAAACAGAAGCCATTCTCCCAAACTCATTCTATGAGGCCAGCATCACCCTGATACAGTAACACATAAAAAAATTATACACCATGATCAAATGGGATTCATCCCAGAGATGCAAGGATGGTTCAAAATATACAAGTCAATAAATGTGACACTCCACATCAACAAAATCAAGAACAAAATCTATATGATTATCTCAATAGATGCAGAAAAAGCATTTGACAAAATTCAACAGCCCTTCATGATAAAGACACTTAGCAAATTAGGTATAGAAGGAAAGTATCACAACACAGCAAAAGCTATATATGACAAACACACTGCCAATATCCTCCTGAATTGGGAAAAGCTAAACACTTTTCCTTTAAGAACAGGAAGAAGACAAGGATACCAACTATCACCACTCCTATTTGACATAGTATTGGAAGTACTAGCCAGAGCAATCAGGCAAGAGAAAGAAATAAAGGGCATCCACATTGGAAAAGATGAAGTCAAACTGTCCTGTTTGCAGATGACATGATCCATCTAATCAAAGAGAACAAAACAAATGGATCTACTTATTTCACACATATTTATCATAAATATAAATTGAGTCAATTCCATTATGTCAATAGCTGTTCCTCTACATAAACTGTACACTTTTACTTTAAAAAATGATAACAGAAAATAATGTATTTAAAACTATATTTGAAATATTAAACATCTATATTTTTATTAATAAATCTAAACTAAAGTCAATAGGTAACTTCCTCAAGTTTTCATTTTCATCAAGGTTAAAATGCTATAGTTAAGGAATAGCTGTCCTCTATCTAAATGAATCACTAGATGCTAAAACACTTTTGCTCATCTGTAAACATGTAAATGAAGCAATTGCATTATGTTATCTAAACTTGTAACAACATCTTTTATAGTCTTGGTGATTAAAAATAGTCATATTTCATTGTAGTTAAATATGCCTTTGTTTCTAATTTTCAAACAAAAGAAAACAAAATTTCAATAAAAATGTGTCTCAGAGGAACACAATTGCAGACTGTATACCATTTGCTTGTGATTCTGTTCTCTCTCCCTCCTTCCCCCACCAGAAGTGCTGATCACTCTAAGTATTCCCTGGAGATTCTATACTGTGCCATCTGCTGTATATCTGCCATGTTGCAGCTTGAAATTCTTGATGCCAGATTTAACCTATCAAATTACACAAAAGTCTGTGAGTTGCATTACAACTGAAACATTAATGCTGGAGTTATGAAGAAAATTGAAAGTTAGACATGCATAACAAAACCACATTAGTGATTATTTGATTAATTATTGAATATGATTATAACACAAATAGCAGATTCCCACAGCAGTTAGGTACAATGAGGGTGGCATTTATTGTTAATATTGTGGGTTGTAGTTTGGTTTTTTGTAAGTAATCAAATAATACTCATGACTAGCAGATAATAGAAGTACACATACCAGAAAATAAATCTATGATTAATAGGCATAAACTTGCTCACCTTGATCCCGCTGCATTTTTATTTTGACATCAAATAAATATCTGAAGATACATTGACAGCACAGAAGTAGCCAAAATATTTCTGCAAGTTTCACAGGCATAGAGATACAAAGGAAAATCTGGTAGTGGGGAATAGAGTTGATGGAGAGGGAACCACTCAGAGTATGAACAACATTTCACATACGTAAGAAAATATCCATATGTAATGAAAGAAATGTATAAGAAAATGTACTGTGAATGTAAAATAAATAATATCTACAAAGACCTCTGTCTGCCCCTTCTTGATTGCACATACCTTCCCTACTCTACCTCTACACAAGTAATCTCATCCTGAATGTTGTGTTTAGCATCTTCTTACTTTTTTCTTATTTTTTCTTATGGTTTTACTATTTATATATTTATTAACAATATATTATTTAAGTTTGCATATTTTTGAATTCTATACCCTGTATGAGTTTCCCTGTGACTTTATTTTTGTGTACAAAATATTTTTTGTGGGACATGAAGATAGAGTAACAAAAAGAATCCTATTAGATAAATATACTATATCCTACAGGGAGAGTAATTGGTATAAACACATTGGGAAGACTTGAAATTATCTAGTAGTTTTGAACATACCTAGTAATTCCATCTGGAAGATACCAGGTTTTCATAAAGAGATTAAGCACCTTGCCCAAAATCACACACACCTATAAAATGCGAGAGCTGCAATTAAAATCTGAGCCGTCTGTTCTAGAACCTGTATCTTGTGATCACTAGGCTACATTGCCTCTGCAGTATAAGTAATAACCTTAAGTAATATAAGTAATACTTTATAAAAGGAAGATAGTAGCTCAATGTGGAGTGGACTCTATGTAAAATGAACTCTGGTTATCATTCTTGATCAACCTGATAAAATCTAGAGTGTCCTTCCAAAACTAAGACATGTTTAAATTTAAAACATATTTTTTAAACTCAGGACATGTATTATTCAATTTCATATCCTTCACATTCATGCCTTCTAAAGAAATGAACCATAATTTAACAATTAAGAACCAGCTGGAAATGGTTATTTCTATGTTAGACTCTTGCTTTTCAAATTAACACTTTGAATAGGTTGTATAACATATTGAGATTTCTATAGCTTAGGTAATATGCTCTGGGAATTACTTCAAAGGATTGCTTATCTTTTCTTACCCTGCTTCTCAGCCTCTCTACTCAAGTTGACCTCCTTGAAGCAATGTTTTCTCTTGGCTTCTTGACAGACCCTACACTCTTAGTGTTCTTCTTATCTCACTGGACACTCTTTTTCTTGATAATCTGATCATTAAAATAGGAACATCCTACCCTGGTTTTATATTCAAATTCTCTCTTCCATAGCTTTAAACAGAATCTATATGATCATAAATAACCTATATTTCTAGCCCTGATCTTCCTAGCCCTCAGTGGATGTGCAGATGTATCAATTCGAATTTTTACTTGACACATACACATGCTTGTTTAAATAAGCATCTCAACTTGCACCTGGCCAAAACAGAACTCTTGTTTCCTTCTGCCTCACATAGGTTACTACTCCCTAGTCTCCCTAGGCTCAGAAAATGGTAATAATATCTTCCCGTTACTCACACCACAACTTCCAGAGTCTTCCTTGCTTTCTCTCTTTCTGTCACCACTCTATTCCAACTCACCAGCAAGTTCTGTTGATATTACTTCCAAAACACACCACACATCTCTTCCCTTCTCTCTGTCTCAACTGCCACCACCGTGGTCTGGCACCATGATTTCTCACCTGGAAAAATTTTCTTATATATTTACTGTAAACAGAAAATTAAATTAACATGTAGTAGTTCTTTTGCCAAGGAATGTCATGTCAAGTGTGCTGGCATAATTGAGAAAGTTATTTCTATGTTAGACTCTTGCTTTTCAAATTAACACTTTGAATAGGTTGTATAACATATTGAGATTTCTATAGCTTAGGTAATATGCTCTGGGAATTACTTCAAAGGATTGCTTATCTTTTCTTACCCTGCTTCTCAGCCTCTCTACTCAAGTTGACCTCCTTGAAGCAATGTTTTCTCTTGGCTTCTTGACAGACCCTACACTCTTAGTGTTCTTCTTATCTCACTGGACACTCTTTTTCTTGATAATCTGATCATTAAAATAGGAACATCCTACCCTGGTTTTATATTCAAATTCTCTCTTCCATAGCTTTAAACAGAATCTATATGATCATAAATAACCTATATTTCTAGCCCTGATCTTCCTAGCCCTCAGTGGATGTGCAGATGTATCAATTCGAATTTTTACTTGACACATACACATGCTTGTTTAAATAAGCATCTCAACTTGCACCTGGCCAAAACAGAACTCTTGTTTCCTTCTGCCTCACATAGGTTACTACTCCCTAGTCTCCCTAGGCTCAGAAAATGGTAATAATATCTTCCCGTTACTCACACCACAACTTCCAGAGTCTTCCTTGCTTTCTCTCTTTCTGTCACCACTCTATTCCAACTCACCAGCAAGTTCTGTTGATATTACTTCCAAAACACACCACACATCTCTTCCCTTCTCTCTGTCTCAACTGCCACCACCGTGGTCTGGCACCATGATTTCTCACCTGGAAAAATTTTCTTATATATTTACTGTAAACAGAAAATTAAATTAACATGTAGTAGTTCTTTTGCCAAGGAATGTCATGTCAAGTGTGCTGGCATAATTGAGAAAGCCCAGAAAAGCATAAATGACAACAATACTTGTACTTTTAGTTTCAGCTGGTGCAGTTTTTATTAACAATTATTAATTTTGAATTACTACTCAATGAATGCAACACTTTATGCTATTAAAGATCATTTACTGTTATATTTCCAAGTGTTGAAGAAATTTCAAATTTTTCAATCTTGCTTGACACAGTCAGTAATTATTACACAAATAAGATTATTGCAGTAGCTCATAGTTATGTGTGCTTACTCCACACTCCCACTGTAATAACTATTATATGCATTTTATTGTTTAATTATCCAAATAACCCTATGAGGTAATTATTATTATTACATATGATAAAATAGAGACTCAAAAACCTTAATCAACTTGTAATAGCTATTAAGTAGCGAAAGTGAGATTCACATCTAGAACTCTATGATTCTAAACACCCATGATCTTTACCACTCTAATACACTTCCTCCATTAAGACTTTGCAAATGAAATGGGCTGGAGTTAGGGAAAAACTTTTTCTCTACCTTCTATAATCTCTCCCAGAGGACTGTTGAAAATTAGTGTTATTTACCTAATAAAAGTCATGGAATATACTTCCCTCTCCTCCTTATCTATTTTTCAAACAAAGTTTTATAGCTTCATAAAGAGCCAGGCCTTATGTAGGCTGAATACTCTTATTAAGAAATCTATCAGTCTTCAGTGAATTTAAAATATGCCATTATCTAAACCAGAGGTTTCTTAAGGAAGTATACAATGGGATCCATTAGTATGTATGAAAACAGGGTTCTATTGCTGATTTTTTTACTTACGCTATTCTAAAAATGAGGAGAAAATTAAGCTGTAATAACAATTTGTAAGAATTGACAATAGTACCCTTAGTCTTTATGACAAATTGTCATAGTTCATTTACAGGTATCACAAGGAAAAATCTAAAATTCCATAAATGAAAGCACTAACAGTACTGCTATCAGTTGTATGATGACCTTCTATGCATTGCCATCTTAAGTGTATAATTTGATGAATTTTGAAAAACATGTAAACCTGCAATCCAGATGTAAAAAATTTACCCTCGAAATTCATTTACTAGATATAGAGTTATTCTGAAAGATGAAAAGTTGTGCCACACAGTACCTGGTGCACTTAGACAGAAGGTGCATTTTGTCTAAGGTTTTTGGGTATGCCCCATCTAACTTCCCAACCAAACAATTAAAATTTTAAAAACTTAAAGCAGTTGTCCCTCAGTTGTTTCAAGTTAGAGAAGGGCTCATCTTGAATATATTTGTGGGTGTGGTTTTTGTTTAATGGAGTAAATCCCAAATAAGACTCAAAGTAAACTCCCCCAAAAACTTCAGAGTTATATATTCACAGAAAACTATTCAACTGCAAACATGTGCTAACTTGACTTAGTGAGTAGGACCAAGAACATAGAGGGCAGAACTAAAGGTCATGGAGAATTATTTCCAGGTTTTGAATACACAGTACCTGGTGCACTTAGACAGAAGGTGCATTTTGTCTAAGGTTTTTGGGTATGCCCCCTCTAACTTCCCAACCAAACAATTAAAATTTTAAAAACTTAAAGCAGTTGTCCCTCAGTTGTTTCAAGTTAGAGAAGGGCTTATCTTGAATATATTTGTGGGTGTGTTTTTTGTTTAATGGAGTAAATCCCAAATAAGACTCAAAGTAAACTCCCCCAAAAACTTCAGAGTTATATACTCACAGAAAACTATTCAACTGCAAACATGTGCTAACTTGACTTAGTGAGTAGAACCAAGAACATAGAGGGCATAACTAAAGGTCATGGAGAATTATTTCCAGGTTTTGAACCCTAATCAAGAAACTACCAACCTGTGCACTAGTTGACAGGTTAAAATGTAAAACTGTACTTGAGTTGCTGTAGTTAAGCCTCATCTACAACTGAACATGCTTTGTATAATGAGATTCTGTGCTTTGAGCTGATGATGTAATGCAGTGATACCTTGGATAGCCTTGGGAGGAGGAGACTGTACTTTACGTATGGGAGGAATGCATCACTGGGGGCCTGAGAGCTGACTGTGGGAGTCAGCAGCCACTATAGACCACAATGTTCCCCACTTCCTGGTATACGTGCCCTTTATAGTGCCTTTCCCTACTGAATCAGGTTTGATCTTTGTGACCAATAAATTTCATAGAAGTAATAGTATATATCTTCTGAGACTCAGTTATAAAAGACATTCCACATTTTGTCTTGTTCTCTCTGTCTTGAATTGTGGGGGAAGCCAGCTTCTATGTTGCCCAGTAAAAGGCCCACATGGTGAGGAACTGAGGACTCTGGCCACCAGCACTGAAAAACTGAGTCCTTCTGCCACCAGCAAGTGAATGAGCTAGGAAGTGATCCCAAAGCCTATTCAAGCATTCATATGACTGCAGCGATGCTGACACCGTGAGCGCAACTGCCTGAGAGGCCTTCAGCCATAACCAATAGGTAAACTATGAGATAACAAATATTTATTGTCTTAGTCCACTATATTTGGGAGATAATTGGCTATGCAGTAATACATAAATTTATCACAATTTTATGTCCTTCAATATTGCTAATTTCACTTGTTAATCCCACCATGTTCATTATTAACTTTTTAGTAGATTCGTTAAGGTTATCTATATAAACAACCATGTCATCTGCTGACAGAGGTAGTTTTAAGTTTTCTTTCCATTATTTATGCCCTTATGCTTTTTCTTGCCTTATTTCTAGCTAGGACCTCCAGCACAATGTTCAGTAAAAGTGGTGAGAATGGACATTCTTGCCTTGCTAATAATATTAGGAGGAAATTTCAGTTTTACACCATTAAGTATGTATATTAGCTGTACAAGTTCCCAGGTACTACTGATGTATTGAGTTTTTATTTTTCTAACCATAAATATATTTTCAATTTTTTCAAGTGTGTTTTCTCCATCTATTAATATAATCATATGCTTTTTTCTATTTAATTTGTTAATATGGTAAATTACATGGTTTTTGAATGCTAAAAAATATCTTAAACTCCTGCAATAAAAACAAATAGGTCATTAGTTATAAATATATATATATTGCTGGACTTTATTTACTAACTTTTAAAATACCTTTGCATCTATACTTATAAGAAAACTATTTTGTAATTTCTGTTTTCTTGTAAGGATTTTCCAGATTTTTGTAATAAGTTTATGTTGACCACTTAAAATAAGTTGAGAAGCACAGTGAGTTCTGGTGCATTTCTTTACTTTGTGACTCTCCACTGTTGCTTTTTTCTTCTATAATTATCCATTGCTGGAGTCCTATTCTACAGACTTTTCTTTTGCTCTTGAAAAGTGCTGATGGGAAAATGTCCGTTAGCTATAAAATCCTTATTATAGCTCTTGGAATCATTTCACTGAAATGTGTTAAAAGAAAATCCCTTTAAAAATTCCCACCAAACAATGATGGATGGTGAAGTTCAAAACACTCTATATTTTTTAATATTATGAGTACATATAGAAAAAACTAGCCTCAAGCTCCTAGGCCTTTCTTCTAACCCTGAAGATTTAAGAGACAATTTTAAAAATAGTTAATGAACACCATAGCCATCTACTCCATAGAAAGATCCAAAAAGCATCAGGGAATTATCTCTATCACTCACAGTCTTTAGCATACATAAGGGTCTGGATTAGATTAAATCTAGTAATTTTTGTGACATGTCTCTATTCTCGCATTCTGAGAAAAAGCCTATTTTATACTACTTTTAAAGAGGGAGATACTTGCTACATACTTACTTGATCTTAATTCTATCAGGCATTCGAGTTTATCATTTTTATTCCATTAACAATTGTTTTAATGGCAGGCTGGAAACTGAATGAAATATTTTTTCTTTAATTTATTTATTAATAAGCATTTATTAAGCAGCAAATATATTCCAGGTTGAGTAGACACAACAAAGGACAAGATCACAAAAACATTTTCTTCATGCATCTTAGAGTATCATTGGAAAAGGGAAGACTCATATCTACAAGGAGGATGCATAAATGTTCTAATGATAGAGGAAATGTAGGCTGCTATAGAACCTACACAGGAACTTTTCAGAGCAATTAGAAGACATTCAAGGATTTGCAAGACAGTGACTTGATCACATTCATTTTAGTCTGAGGACAATGAGGAAATTGGTTTGATGTGTGGGAAAACTGTAAGTAGGAAGACCAATTATGAAATTATTGAAGTAAACTGGGCAATCACTGATGTAGGAGCAGTTGGACCAAAAAATATAGGCAGATTTGAATAGTATTTAAGAGTGAAAATATCCTAAGTAGAAAAGGCTTCAGGGATGTTTATATAAGTCTATAACACAATGTCATAATCCAGTAATTCTTTTTCAGGATACCTGGAAGAATCACTTGAACGTCCTTCAACATTCACATGCTTGGGCCCAACACAAGGCTTACTGAAGCAGAATCTTTAGAGCAGCCATTATTCATCTTTAATCCTGGTTCCTACCCTAGGTGTAGGGTATGGTTCCTACCCTATGTTGTTATGGTGACAGCACAATATGGATGAATTACTAATTGCCAGAATGAGTTACTCGATGAAATTTTTTTCTGTTAAAACCAAAGTAGGTGGAATAATGAATAATGAGATTCCAGCTAGTGACACAGTAACTAAAAGTAAGAAAATTTGGAATGAGCTAATGGGATTTAATATTTTAATAGCGTTTAAGGTAGATAGCCAATAATAAAAATTGTAAACAAGGGCCAGCCCCATGTCTCACTCAGGAGAGTGCGGTGCTGGTGGCACAGAGGCTGCAGGCTCGGATCTTATATAGGGATGGCCAGTGCGTTCACTGGCTGAGCATGGTGCGGAACACACCGTGCCGAGGGTTGAAATCCCCTTACCGGTCAAAAAAAAAAAAAAAAAATTGTAAACAAGTTTTATACACATGATGCCTTGACAAAAATGTTAGCAAGAAGTAAATTTTAAAGGTAGCATTACAATATGAATGTACTTCAAAAGGTTCATGAAAATGACTTGTATTATCTTTTAATTCTATTTTTCCACAAACTATTTAAGTACCCTTATATTACAAGTAGACCTTAACATTTATGCTTATATTCACTAAAACAGTACAGGCAATATCGACTACGTAAACAAGTTTATTTGGAAGGTAGAGTATTTTAAATGCCATGTAGAGATTTCCAAGGAAATTATTCTTAATGCTCCATTTTGAATCAGTCCTGGAAGCTTTAGAAAAGTAATCTATTAACAAACTATCTAGACATCCTTCTACCCAGCTAGTTGTTACCCACAATCCAAAGGCAATCTTGAATAGATTTGGCCAAAAATCCTGTGACATTACTATTACTACCTCTGAATGTTTTCAAATGGTATATGTAGAAGATCTCCCCTCAAAATAACAATGGATAATATGATATACTCACAAGAAAAATGTACCTTTATTTACAAAAGTGTAAAAATGTCACAAATGCATTACATTGTACTAAGTGATAGATTTCATAAAGATCAATGAGAAAGAATATTCAAAAGTAATACTTAATCAAGATGTAAAAATTAATTTTCTTTTTCTGTTTGTTTTGGTTGATTTTACACCCATATCAATACTTTATTGTATAATGTACTCATAAATCAGTTTATAATGACAAAATTTTAAGAAGGATGTTAAAATGAGGTGGAGGTATGGACTGATAAAACATAAACAGATATCTTTGTAATAAAATACTCTTAAAGCAAAAATTACTAAAAGAATAACAAAATACCTGTTTCCTTTCCTTTTTAATTAAACTCATGTGAAAAAGGGATACAAATCTCAGATAAGAGTACATTCTAGCTTGCATATTAAAATTAAGCATTTATTTTAGCTTAACGATCAGATAACAGGGATCTCCTGCAGTCAAAAAATAATCTGTGTACAAAAACTGGAGTACTATGCACCATAAAAATAAGTTCATAAAGTAGGAATGAACTCTTTTCTGTATTAAAAGGATATCATTAACCTAAGATGAATAGTTAGTATTAAACTCAAATTTTGTAATAAAATGTGAATTGCAATTTCAAAATTTATGGTTTACAGAAGATTTCGATAGACAATTTTCTTTAATGGCATCTATTATGAATATCTTATTACTAGAACAGTTGTCTATGCTAATGTTATAATATTGCTTTTCTTTGTTGACAAGAAAGACCCCCTGCTCTCTTAATAGGATAAAAAAAATATGTAATTATTGCTTACATTGCATCAGCTTTAAAAATCAATTCTCTTCACTTTCTTCAAATATTCTTTCAAGAAGAAAAACAGATGGAAATATAAAAATTTCAATATATTTTGAATATTGACTATATAGTGAATATCACTGAATATTTTTAATTTATAAAATTAAGTATCCTAAGAAAGCCTCTCAACACATCCCATCAATTATTCCTAATTCCCTTTTACTTTTATTGATTTGTTATTAAAATCCAGATCAAAGGGCAAGACAGATGAACAATTGAATGTTATAGACTTTGAGATTATTATCTTTTAATATAACAGCTGCTATTAAGTTTGCCTTGTTCAAAGAGGTTCAGACTGCATGTTAAGCCAAAGGTTGGGGAGATTCTAACTTATCTATTTGTGTGCAGGAAAATACATATGTTGTCAGCATACGTGTAGAGGTGTGCTGGTAAATATTTAACAAGCTTACCAAAAATAAAAAGCCCTTGGGCCGGCCCGGTGGCGCACTGGAGAGTGCGCCACTTGGGAGCACAGCGGCTCTCCCGCCGAGGGTTCGGATCCCATGTGGAGACCGGTTCCCGC
>NW_007734890.1:0-1360 GCF_000696425.1 Galeopterus variegatus
CACCAGTTATGTACAACTTGAGGAAATGCTAGCTATGGGATGGGCAGGGTTGATAATTTTGGGAGGTAATACCCATTAATTCTCAATGGTTCATTCGTGCATTTTGTGTGGGGCAAGTCACTGAGGTTTCTGGATTTAATTCAGTCCATTTATAAATGTGAAAAGTGACCAGGCTGAATCACTTTTATATAAATCACTGCTATATTTGAAAATATCTTTCAAGATACTACTTCAGGGCCGGCCTGGTGGCGCACTGGAGAGTGTGCCGCTTGGGAGCGTGGCGGCGACGCTCCCGTCGAGGGTTCGGATCCCATGTGGAGACTGGTTCCCGCTCACTGGCTGAGCACAGTGCGGGCGCAACACTGAGGGTTGTGATCCCGTTACCAGTCAGTAAAAAAAAGACAAAAAAAAAAAAAAAAAGATACTACTTCTAAGTTCTGCCATCACCACTTGTCCATTTTCTTACCCTCACCTTTAGTTTTAACATCCACACACCTACACACCCTTACACACTCCATATAACTTGATAGGAGAAATAAACAACCACATGACCTAACCGGTGAGTTATCACAGCCTTCGCATAAGCAGTATGTTAAATCTCAATGGGAATTATAGNTCAATATATACCTGTGATATAACTGAGATAAGCATCAAAACATGTTTGCGAATACCTACAAAAACCAGAAACACACATCACAGATTTTTTGCAGTTCTAAAGCAGAAGTGAAATGTCCAAAAGCTGAAAATGTTCCCCGTATGCCTGGTTCAGTCCAATACAGATAGGTACTCAGTGCCACTGGACAGGGAGGTCCCATAGAAAGGGGTTTCATACTAGACTAAACACAGGCAGTCCAAACCCTAACATATATGAAGGGCTGTCCAGTATTTGTGTCCCAGGTCGTAGTAACCCCAAAGTCTAGATTTTCTGTGACAGTCTTGCTATAAAACATTCTCTATCATTTTAGGTACACAGATGCTTTTTAAACAATCACTACTCCCTCTTCTTTTAAGAAATGGCCATTATGTCTCGTGGCATCAGGTATCTCCTTTCTT
Source organism: Galeopterus variegatus (assembly GCF_000696425.1). Taxonomy (NCBI): domain Eukaryota; kingdom Metazoa; phylum Chordata; class Mammalia; order Dermoptera; family Cynocephalidae; genus Galeopterus; species Galeopterus variegatus. Next base: position 1,054 of record NW_007734890.1, read on the forward strand.
CTCTGCTGTTACCACCTACAATTTCCTCCTACTTCTCCTCCTCTTGTTATCTCATCCTAAAAGCCTGAACTCAAATCCCCAGGACCTCAATCCGTGAATTAAATGTCCAATACAACTTGCTTTTTTTTTTTTTTTTTGTCTTTGAAGATGACTCCTTCCTTAGTCTCTCTGTCCTTCTATGTCCAGCTATATAAATTAATGAATGGCTGTGATTGTGTCTAAAGGATCAAAAACACCAAAAAGATGGAGACCAGCTCATAAGTAGAAAGAATTTCATTTCTACTTTTAAAAATATTACTACTAGTTA
>NW_007734890.1:1815-6757 GCF_000696425.1 Galeopterus variegatus
GAGACCAGCTCATAAGTAGAAAGAATTTCATTTCTACTTTTAAAAATATTACTACTAGTTATATATCTTAAAAAAATGTCAATCATGCCATGAACTTAATTTGGGGTTACAAAAGAAGGGAAAAAAACTACTAGTCTATTTCATTTTGTGGTGTTTCAGAGAAGAAATGTTCCACATGAGGGGCCATAAGCTGAACAATCCCTAAAGCACTTGGAAGAAAATGATGCTGAAGGTGGTCAAATCGCTCCCACTTTAGAAAGCTTGTAATGTGCTTTACAGACATCATCTCCTTTAATCTTTTCAACAAATGTCTAGGAGTGTTTTCAGATTTATTCTGACATTACAGATGAGAAAATTGAGGCTTAGAGAGGTTAAAGAAGTTTTTCTAAAGTCATTTTGCTCATAAATGGAAGAACCAGAATTCTATGTCTGTCTATCTGACTCCAGAACATATACTGTGAAATGTGATCAAAGAGTTAACAGTTGAACTTATCTGTGGCCAATAGATGTCCCTGGAGGATGCATGAATGTCCTTACCCCTTGGAGCGTCTTATCTATTCTGCTCTACCATTCTGCTTCACTCTCTGCCCCTTTCACTGAAGCTAAACTTGCTGTGGTCTGGAAAAGCACAATGATTTGCAATAGCTTCTTTGGCAGGGCCTATGGGTTTAGAGCTATAGTGAGCAGAGAAGGCAGTTTAAACAAGGAGCATCCTACTGAGACACAAATCCAAGCAATGCTGCTGCGGAGAGCCAACAAAGCAAAATGGGTCCTGGCCTTGGCAGGAAATAGCACGGGCACATAGGAAAGCAGGTTTTCAGCTCAGCTCTTGAGCAGACATAACCTGGGGAAGCCTGTGCCAGCGCTGAGCTCTCCCAGTGGTGGCTGTCTACCATCCACTGGTAGAGTGTGGAAAGGACTCATGTGCATCGTATGTGTTCAACATGAACAGTGTTGATCTTAAAAGTTTATTCCCACAAGGCCAGGAATTTTACTACGGTTTTTGTGTCATTCAGTTCTTGGTCTACAGTGTCAGGCTCTGTTGTTAAATGAACTGGTGTCTGTGAAGTGCCTTTTAATGCTTCAACCGTCTGGATTTCTGTAATCAAGAGCTCTTCTCTCCACTGATCACTGATGGGAAAAGGTAATTTCTTAAGACCAGAAACCCCTCATTTTGAGTTAACACTATGTCTGTTTGTGCATGTAGTTGAATCCGAAACAACTAAAATGTTAATTCCTTTCCCTTTTCAATAGCTCATGGAGCCCACCTGTCTTGCCATAAGCAGCAATTCCGGGGTTTAGAGAGAGCTTCTTATGGACCTTTTTCTTTAGTTGGCCTCCACCTTTCCTCCTACTAACAGAAAATTTAAACAAAACAACCTGCTTTTGTCTGAATGACCCAGGTAACAACCCACTTTAGTTTGAGCTGCTTAGTTATTTCAGCTAAAAATGGCTATTTCCATGAGTCACCTGGATAATTGCCTTACTCGGCTGGCCCACTTAGCAGTGTGGGCCAGCAGGTGTTAAGTGCAGGTGTCACTGAGGACCTCATTGTTTTCCACTCTATGGAGAGCCCTGTGACAGTTTCTCAGTGCCTGGAGAACTTCATCTGAGATTTAGCCCTTGAACCTCCTTCTTTTGGATGGATCATCTTTGTCATGTGACCAAAAAAGCTCCCTTCTATCTCTGTAGGGCAATTTTTTTTTTAATCGTGCATCTGTGTGTCACTTCGTGGTTTTGAGGAAGCAATACTTCAGCAAACACTTCTTAAATACTTACTGGCCAAGTACTGTGGAGGATACAAAAGGAGATAAAGACAAGTGTTCTTCCTCAAGATGCGGCTTCTTAGGAAGACTGGCACATAAGAACCATTAGAAAGTGCCTACCTGCATGGTTACTGTTGACCTGTTTGGAAGTGTAATCAGAGAGAAGGACAAATTGGAGTGGAAGAAAGACAAAATAGTTGTGATTACTTGAGGTATAGGTCCCTTTGTCTTTTTTTTTTTCTTTCTGCAAATGTATTATACAGTTTACTTTTACAAAATGGAAAACTATTATCCCAGGATGGCACCACTGAACAGAGTTGTTTGCCTTATTTAGAAGTAACTCAGGGTTCATGGTTGTACAAAGGAAAGAAAGCAGACAGCTTTGGCTATAAAAACACTTGAGGTATTTAAAAAAATATCCACTATATACTTTACTTTTATGACTTGGGTTTTTTAGATGCTTTTAAAAACACAAAATAAATAGAAAACACATACAGAAAAAAAAATAACCTTCTTCACATGGGATGGTGAATATTGAAATACTAAACCTTACATAATTTTTGAAAAAACGAAATTTGCATGTAAAAAAGATATTTAGTGCCTTAAGTTCAGTTTGAAATTTCAATTGTTATAATTTGATGTCATGAAATGACAAAGCAACTTTTTCTGTTTTTTTCTTTCTTCTCCTCTTCCCCGACTGTAAAATGACAAGATTTTAAAATTAAGTAGTGGGACAAAGTTGTTGTTGTTTTTAATAGATTTGAACTTTGATGTAAGGGCTCATCATTTCTATGCTTACACAGTTTCAATTCTCTGGCATGGAACTTTTAGGCTTGAGATAAATGTTATGAATATGATTTTGAAGGTCAGGCTGGTGAACCACCAAAAATGTCTGACAGCTCCAAAAGGGGATATTTACATCTGACTCACGGCATCGCGCTCTCTGCTATGATGTAGTCAGGTTGAATAAGTGGAGCAGCATGCACTAAACCTCGATAGAACTTGGCACTTGACCCCAGAAGCCTTTATGCCTCTTTTTATCCTCTTTCCCTCTTGCCTCCCACCATGTGGGCAGAACAACCATAAAAATTTACCGGCTTTCTGCAGGAACACTTGGCCTGGTTTTCCTATAATACCTGTTTATACATGAAGCAACCCAAAATTAACTTCAGGGACAGCAGGATATTCCTGACCTTGTGAATTCAAGTATGAAATGCACTAGAATATATGATTAACCAGATTTCTCGCCAAGTGGGTTGTTCTGGTTAGTTGGATTTCTGGTTATTTAAGAGTGAATTCCGACTATTTTTCATTTCAATCTCTGTTATTGAATAGGCATTCTAAAATGTCTTAGCTTTCTTGTCATTGGAAGTATGGTTATTAAATGCTACTCAATCTTTCTTGACGATTCTCATCTTACAATATCCTCAGATCATCATTACAAACATAGTTCTCTAAAGATAATAGTATAAATGTAGAAGAAAGACAAGGCTAGCTGCTGAGGACTAAAACTGAGGCAAATGGAATGGGGTGGTACAGGCAGGCGGCAGTTTAGTTTTAGTCAACTGGGGTTACACCGCAGGGAAAAATTCCTGATAACTGATCTCAAAGCTTTCATTTATGTAGCCTGTTTTTATTTAAGCTAGATTTTAATAGAAAACCCTAAAGCATTTGTCATATTTTTGTATGAGGTCACCTCTTAAAAAAAGCAGAATAAATTCCTTTCTTCTGTTTCTAAACTCATTTTGATAAAAGGAAAACACTTGCAAACTAGGTGAAAAGAGTCTGAAAAATGGTTATGAAACCATCTTAATGTTGTATCTGGGGCATTTACAGCACTTTCCTAAAAGTAGAACATGCCACCATTTTTTAAAACCAGATTTTGTTGGGTGCAGGTAGAAAAGATTAAGGAAGCTGCAGTTTGTTACCCTCTTGTCACTAACCTTTGGTTTGTAGGTTGAAAGGAGCATTAAAATAAATATAGCTGTCGAACTGTATTTTTTCAGCAGCCAGAAATGGTTAGCTTCAGGGAATAGCAAAATGGATGTAGGGTGCTCTTAGGAGATTACTTATAAATCAAGATATATGTCAGATTATTAGAAAAAAAATTAAACTTTCGCTTAATCAGGAAGAGAAAAAGAGAAGGCTCTTGAAGCATGGTGTATAACTCTATGCAGAGTTTTAAACGCCTTTCATCAGGGGACCCCAAAGTGCGTACAGTGAATAAACATTGAGAAGGGATATATATAATGCGTTTTAAAATTGAGATACCTAACTGTGTCTCCTGTAACACAACCATTCCTTTAGTATGTTAATCACAGAAAACAGCCTTACCTCTAATGAATTCTGTATGTTTTCTTTAAAGACTCTGAAAATCATTTGAAGTTATTAAGATTTGTTGCATTTTTCACTTAAACCAAGCACAAATTGGCAGCGTGGAGTTCATACAAAGATAAAAAACTAGGAGGGATAACGAGAAGTAGCGTGAAAGAGAGAGGTCAGAGAATTGACCTTGAAGACAGACAGACCTGTGTTGAAAATCAGTTCTGCACTCTCTCACTGCGATCTTGGGCCAGTTATATAGTCTTACTAAATTTTCAGTTTTCTCTGACGGAAAATAGGGCTAATGGCAGTGGTTGTAATGGCTAAATTATACCTATATCATTATCTATTTACAGCTCTATATCTCTATTTAAAATATCTGGCATGGTATAAAGTACTCAATATTTTCCTTAATTTTAAGTTTATAAATTATGACATGATTTTTATGCAAATGACATACCAAGTTTCCAAAAGATCAAGTGATCTATCCAAAGTCGATTGGTAAATTGTGACATTCATTCACTTAGTTGCTAAGTCACCCATCAGTCCATGAATATGGCACATGCTTACTGAGATTGCTATAGCATCCAGGCTTGATAGAAGCAAGAAGTAACTGACATCTTCTCACCCCTAGTTCAATGCTTTTTCATGATATTCTCAATAATAAGAATTCTCTTAAGTCTGGGGCAAAAAAGAAAAGGAAACATTTAGAAATTTAGAATATTTTAGAATTTCATTAGGGATGAGATATGAAGAATTTTCTTGTATCATATTTTGATAAAATAGATAGTTGTTTGTTGAGAAAGCAGAATTTGCATCAAAAGCTCTGAGACTATGAGACATTGAAATCAATA
>NW_007734890.1:7089-8592 GCF_000696425.1 Galeopterus variegatus
CAATAATAAGAATTCTCTTAAGTCTGGGGCAAAAAAGAAAAGGAAACATTTAGAAATTTAGAATATTTTAGAATTTCATTAGGGATGAGATATGAAGAATTTTCTTGTATCATATTTTGATAAAATAGATAGTTGTTTGTTGAGAAAGCAGAATTTGCATCAAAAGCTCTGAGACTATGAGACATTGAAATCAATAAAATGTGAATATAAAGATGGAGAACAAGTTGCCATCACAGAAGTTTAGGAGGCTTTAGCCTTATAAATATGGTGTTTCAGAAAAGGTGCTACAACTTGGGTTCGGGTCATGAATATTTATTGACCGTGCCCATGTTCGAGGTGCTTTGCCTATGAATGGTGTGGGAGGGAGGCAAGAGACAAAGTGGTAATAAGAGTAGAAGGAGTGGCAAAAACAGAGCAGATAGACTGTGACTTGAAGGAGCTTATCACCTGGTTGGGGTAATAAAACATCTGCCAAAGTAAATCAAGAACTTTTCCAAAGCCACCAGTTATGTACAACTTGAGGAAATGCTAGCTATGGGATGGGCAGGGTTGATAATTTTGCAAGGTAATACCCATTAACCCTCAATGGTTCATTTGTGCATTTTGTGTGGGGCAAGTCACTGAGGTTTCTGGATTTAATTCAGTCCATTTATAAATGTGAAAAGTGACCAGGCTGAATCACTTTTATATAAATCACTGCTATATTTGAAAATATCTTTCAAGATACTACTTCAGGGCTGGCCCGGTGGTGCACTGGAGAGTGTGCCACTTGGGAGCGTGGCGGCGCTCCCGTCGAGGGTTCGGATCCCATGTGGAGACTGGTTCCCGCTCACTGGCTGAGCATGGTGTGCGTGCAACACTGAGGGTTGTGATCCCGTTGCCGGTCCCCGGTGCGGGTGCGACACCGAGGGTTGCGATCCCGTTACCAGTCAGTAAAAAAAAGACAAAAAAAAAAAAAGATACTACTTCTAAGTTCTGCCATCACCACTTGTCCATTTTCTTACCCTCACCTTTAGTTTTAACATCCACACACCTACACACCCTTACACACTCCATATAACTTGATAGGAGAAATAAACAACCACATGACCCAACCGGTGAGTTATCACAGCCTTCGCATAAGCAGTATGTTAAATCTCAATGGGAATTATAGGTTCCTTAACTTTCCTTTGATTCTTACCTCTGTATTTACATATAGACTAAGGAAGGGTCTTCTGGTGAGGACTTGCCAATATGTGGCAAAACAGGAGGGAGGGGACACTGATGAAGAGTTTTCTAATATTAGTTTTGCTAGAGAGCTGGTGTGTTTAGAGGCAATGGTTAGATTGAACTCATAAATAAAATACAGCATCATGAGCCATATTTAGCCATTGAAACTTTCAACAAATGTTGATTGACATATCCATATCCCATTTTGCATCATATGGTGGTGGTTAGGATTAGACTTGCTGGCTGCAATGTGTAAAGACATGAATTGCTCAGAACAATTTTCTTTTGAGATTG
>NW_007734890.1:9432-11737 GCF_000696425.1 Galeopterus variegatus
CATAAATATGGGAGATATTTCTCTTGGAGTCACAATTTTCTTTAAAATATTCAAGGAACAGGTGGGTTATCAATGTTGAAAACTAATGGTGTTTGTCTGTGTGTGTCTATTAGTTTTCCCATAACCTTCTACTTTTGTCCTCAGAGACCCTTTCTCATTCCCCCTTAATGTGGTACCATTACACCATTTTCCCCGGAATAGAAACATAAGCAGACCCATAAAACATCATCTCTTTTTTTCACACTCTGTCAAAACCTGATCATCCACTTGCCTGAGCTGAGTAACCACTTATGTTATATGCTTTATTAACTACTTCTATGACTTGGGAATATCACTCAACTTCCTTTCCCCTCAGTTCGAAGGAAGAAGTTAGGTTAGATAATATTTAAGCAGCCTCAGCACTCTATGCCTCTAAGAAAACCATGAATTTTAAAGTCACTCACTTAAATGTCCCATAAACAATTGTGGTAGTGAATAGCTATGGCAGTGCCTGTCAAAGTACCGGGTCCAGCACGATTATGTTCCTTGGCTTGTCATCACTGCCGGTGATGGGCAGAGAGCAGGTATTCAATTTCTTTTACATGTTTCTTTGGTCCTCAACCCTGTTTATCTAGAAATGTGATCAGCATAGAGTGGTTGCTCAATTGCAGACTGTCTTAAGTTTGGAAAATCTGATCGAGTTGCCCTTGTGAGTAGTGAAGTGAGAAGGACTGTTCCTCCAGTAATTTTAATCTGTGAATTTGTATGTACAAGCGCTATTGTTAGAACTGTCATAAGAGGAAAAAATCTGGATCTTCTAATGATATTGCAGTAGATGATGGTGAGTTTGAAACTGTCTAAAGTCACACAGCTGGTGAGTGTGTGCCCCGCTACTGGTACTCAGGCCTCTACTGTTGACGCTTGTTGAAGTTTTTCATGACCTCATCATGGAAGTCATCACTCTCTTCCCCATGCTTCCATGGTGTTTTATTCTTACTGCTAGTTCTTACAGGACTATGACATTACATATTTTTTGTATGCTGAAACCTCTAGGATGATTTCTGGTACATAGTATTCACTGAAACAATAGTTTTTCAGTTGAATATTTGATGCATGTATGCTCCCTAAGAGGCTGTGAGGTCCTTAAATAATGGATCAGGTCTTGTGCAGCTCTTCCAACAGTGCCTGACACTTGGTTGGTACTCAATAAATATTTGTTGACTTGAACTAGATTCTTACTAAATGTGGTTCAGGTCTGTGTGTATCTCATCAACTCACCCTTTTGATTACATCTTCTTTTACTTCTATGTCCTTTCTATTTCTACTGTTCCTTCCTGTTTTCCTTTTCCTGTCTTCTTTTTCCTTTTTCTACCTTTCACTTTGACGACTTTTATGTAATTTCTTTCCCACACCTCTTCGGTTTGCTTGCTATCTTGAAGGGCTGAAGGGTGCCTATGTCACAGATCTCACTATGGCGAGTTATAAAGTTGACATGAAGTGAGATAAGCTAAGCTTTATTGCAGAACTCACCCATTTTTAAAATATGTGTAATATTGTTTAGAAGAAAGAGGTATGATGACCTACGAACTTGGATTAAAGTATTGAGGAACATGGTTAGCCCCTTAAGGCCAATATTTAATTCCTGGCTGAGAAAGCAACATTCACAAGAAACATTCAAAGCTCCAGATGATGTTTATTAGTGATTCAGCATTCATTCCCATGACTAAGGTACAAGCATTCCAAAGTCCAGATTGCCTTCTGACCCATTTTGTGTTAATAGCCTTCATGGACACTTGTGGCTGTTTTTTAACTACTAAGATTATATCGGATTATGCCTAAAGCCCAATTATTGTTTTATTGGGATTCCCATTTTGTGTTAATAGCCTTCATGGACACTTGTGGCTGTTTTTTAACTACTAAGATTATATAGGATTATGCCTAAAGCCCAATTATTGTTTTATTGGGATTCAAGGAGTTTGAATTTCTTTTTTTTTTTTTTTTTCAAGGAAATACTCATTTATTGCATGAGAAATATACAAATGAAGGATGATTCTATAATAACATTACTTTTAAAACTAAGGACAGAATCTTTAGTTTAGTTAGTTAATTCATTCACTCCTTCAATAAACATTTGTTGAAAGCCTATTACACGTCTGTCTCTGCACATATATCGATAGATAAAACTCACCCATCCCTCAAAGGGAGGCAGAAATGTAAATTAAAATTTACAATACAATGAAATCTTTCTTACTCAGTGTTCCTGTAACTTTTTTTTTTTTTTTTAATTTTTTATTTTGTCAATATACAATGTATATGATTATTATGG
>NW_007734890.1:12358-13866 GCF_000696425.1 Galeopterus variegatus
TCCGTTTGAAGGAGTTTGAATTTCTTTGTGAACAGTTCTACCCCATCATAATGCAATTGCCTGTGGTGCCCTGGCATGGCTCTCAATTTTGCAGTAAATTTGAAAACTTTGTAATTGCATAGGTGCTGCACTCCCCTTGGCTTGTCTGATCTCTTCTTCAGATCTTAAAACCAGAAATAATATTTTTTCTTTTCTCTCTCCTATTGGCTCAATTAATTCCCCTGAAAGGATGAATTTATTATTTTCATATTGTGGGTCTACCTGGATTTCTGGCTCACTTATCATTGGCTTATCTGTTCTCTTTTTCCATTGTCTTCTTTGTACTGCTCCACTAAATATGGAAAATATTCTAATGGTCTTAGCAGACCTCTTTTCATTACAGGGTCCCAAATTCTATTTTTCTCTCCTCAAACATTCTATAGCTGTATGAATTTAGCAGCTCCCTGAAACTCCTTGTCAAAGGTGTCTTCTGGGAAGGAAAAGCATATAGGCTATGTTGTAACACTAAAAATAATAAGCATCATAATTTTACATAATTTTTACTGCAATGTCTTATATATCTTCTAAGATCACTAACTGGAATTGACTTCCAGTTCTCCCTGTCTTTTCTAATTTATCATATGTAAGATAGTGCTGAAGTAATTATCTCGCTCACTTACTGGATTCCAATAGTGAATTTATTATGATGTTGGAAGACATAGATTTTGATGATTCATAAGTATATATCAAGTTTCTAACTATTGACAAGATGAGATCTATGTAATTAATGACCTATTTAGACCATAAATTTTCAAATCTTTTGGGAGCATTTATCTTAAGAGAAGTTTCTTTGGGTAGAAACGGAGACTGTTTGACCTGGAAGGGACCTCAGGAATCATCTAATCTTAGTTCTTCAATTTATCGATAAGGGCCTGAATGGAAAAATTATATATATACATTTTAAAGTCATCTAGTGACTCAGTTGCAGAGGCCATAGTGGTTCTCAATTTTGGCTGCACATTAGAGTCCCCTGGAAAGCTTTTAAAAATGCTCATGTCTGTGCCCTACCCTGGAAAACTTGATTAAATTGGTGAGGGTTGGCTCTGGACACTGGGATTTAAAAAGATCTTGTTATGTGATTCCAATGGACAATTCTAATGGGAAGTATCTGAGTGGTTCAGAACTCAGGGTTGGAAGGCAGAAAGAGCTATCTTACTTATCCTATTCAAGCCTCAGTTTACTTATCTTTAAGATGGTGTAATCTGATATTGACCTACAGCTTTATAGTGATAGTTGAATGAAACAGTGCATCTAGAAGGAAGATCGCAGAGACTGGCACCTTGGCCAAGTCACCTGACTCCTGGGCTGTGTACTTTTGTGTTGCCTCCATAATTCTTTCTGATCCTTTCCTATCTGATCTGATGGTCATCTGCTTACTTCTCTTCCTTCTTTGGCTTTGTTTCTTGTGCTTTTTTTTTTTTTTTTGTCTTTTTGTCTTTTTTCCGTGTCCGGCAACGGATCGCAACCCT
>NW_007734890.1:15322-16907 GCF_000696425.1 Galeopterus variegatus
CCACAGAGAAGTCCTCATTATTGCCAAAATGTTTAACTGGTAAGCTTCACAGAAACTAGGGAACTGATGTGCAGGAGACATACAGAGTGACACAGATTACAATTTTGTTTTAACTATTACAAAATAGCTCGCTGTAGTCTGAGTCACTAAGGAGTTTCCAGACATTACGTTTCTCTGCTCATGTCTAAGAGAATTTCTATCCTAAGCAATGCTCAGAAAGTTTTGCTACCTTGAAAGTACTATCAGTCACACTTGGCCCTATCACTAGGAAGACCTTGATTAGGTAAAGAGTCGTTATCTTAACTTACTACAGTGAATGAAGTCTAAATGTTGTGGAGTTAACTCATACAACTTTTAAGCAGTTTTGGAGTTAATCTTTTGTTTCTTGAGAAATAGACACTTTGCTATTTACCAATCTCAAATTCTAATTTATACCTGGGAAATGAAAAGATGACATTTTGTTTTACTCTATTAAAATCTTCAGAAGGAAATTGCAATAAGATGAATTTTAAAATAAAATAGACCCAGAAGAAAAATTGCGGTAAAGATGTTTCAATTAATGGCAAGGAAAATGATTAGAGTAACAATCCCACTGGGATTAAAAGAAGAATTGTTAGGTATTAATAAGATGTTGTCACATTAGAATGGCTTTGAGTGCTGCATTGATGGTGGTATATAATTTCATTAAGATGGAGCTAAAAACTATTTACCTTTTTGTTTTCAGAAACATTTTTATTTATCAGTTTAATAATATTCTTCAGGCTAGTGTTGGTGAACTAAGAAAAAACTTTATTTTCCAACACTAGGTGGGTAATGAATTTGCTTTTGCCCTAGAGAAGAATTGTAGGAAAGAATGCACTTAGTCACTTAGTTTTCCCTGCAAAATCTTTCTTTTTTTAAGTAAAATATTCATACAATGAGAGCTAAAGAACAGCTGGGGCTTTGAGTTCTCTTCTTACTCTGCTGAGATTTCATTATGTATAATGAAACTTTCATAATGTTTCATAATGACTACTTTTATAATGTGTAAAATTACTCTGAAGTCATTCAGTAATGTATGTAAGGCTTCTTAAAGATGTGTTTAAAGGTGGAAGACCATGATATTCAAGAACTTAGATTGCTCTGGCTACTCAGGGTCTTTTATTGTTCCATATGTTAGGATTGTTTTTTCTATTTCTGTGAAGAATGTCATTGGTATTTTGATGGTGATTGCNGTACTTTCTCTAGCTTCCAGCACCCTGAGATATGCTTGCACATTTTCACACGGCTAATTTCATTTCTGGTGGTGATATGTTAGAAGTCTTCTTGCATCCCCCTCTGCTTTCATTCCTGGACTAGAGTAGTGCTTAAGTTGCGTGTTCCTGTCACCCTGGAACATCCTTTATATTGTTGCTGGTTTGATTATCTGCCTTTCTCGCTACAACGTAAGCTGCCCCAGGACAGGTCTAATGAAGATTCTGCTCACCATTATATTCCTGAAGAATGCTACCGTGCTTATCTCATAGGTGACATGCATTAAATACTTGAAAAATGTGGGAAGAAATTATAGAATGCTAAGAATAGTCATTACATCAATTTTTTTTTT
>NW_007734890.1:17869-19921 GCF_000696425.1 Galeopterus variegatus
AGGATTGTTTTTTCTATTTCTGTGAAGAATGTCATTGGTATTTTGATGGTGATTGCATTGACTCTGTAGATTACTTTGGATAGTATGGATATTTTCATAATGTTAATTCTTCTAATCCATGAACATGGAATGTCTAAGCTATAGTAACCAAAACAGCAAGGTATGGGCTTAAAAACAGACATACAGACCAATGGAACAGTATAGAGAACCCAGAAATCAATCCACATACTTACAGCCAACTGATCTTCAACAAAGGTGCCAAGAACATGCACTGGGGAAAGTACTGCCTCTTCAATAAACGGTGCTGAGAAAACTGGATATACATGTGTAGAAGAAAACTAGAAACTAGACCCATACCTCTCTCCATATACCCAAATGCACTTAAAGTGGATTAAAGACTTAAATATAAGACGTGAAACTATAAAGCACTTAAAAGAAAACATAGGGAAAATGCTTTAGGATGTAGGACTGGGCAAAGACTTTATGAATAAGACAACCAAAGGAAAGGCAAACAAAAGAAAAAAAATAAACAAATGGGATTATATCTAACTAAAAAGCTTCTGCACAGTAAGAGAAACAATGAACAGAGTGAAAAGACAACCTACAGAATGGGGAAAATATTTGTAAACTGTATATCTGACAAGGGATTAATATCCAGAATATACAAGGAACTCAAACAACTCAACAGTAAAATAAACCATGTAACCTTACTAAAAAAAAGGGTAAAGGAGCTAAATAGACATTTGTCAAAGGAAGACATACAAATGGCCAAAAGACACATGAAAAAATGCTCAACATTATTTAGCATCAAGAAAATGAAAATCAAAACGATATTGAGTTATCATTTCAATCCAGTTAGACTGGCTATTATCAAGAAGACAGAGAATAACAAATGTTAGCAAGGATGTGGAGAAAGGGGAACATTTTTACACTGTTTGTGGGACTGTAGATTAGTGCAGCCATTATGGAAAACAGTTTGGAGGTTTCTCAAACAATTACAGATAGAACTGCCATTATGATCCAGTAATCCTACTAGTGGGTATATACCCAAAGGAATGGAAATCATCATGTGGAAAGGATACCTGCACTCCCATGTTTATTGCAGCTCTATTTACAATAGCCAAGATTTGGAACCAACCTAAATGTCACCTAAATGTCCATTTACAATAGCCAAGATTTGGAACCAACCTAAATGTCCATCAGTGGATGAATGGATAAGGAAAATGTAGTATATATGTACAATGGAATACTACTCAGACATAAAAAATAAAATAAAATTCTGTCATTTGCAGCAAAATGGATGAGCTTAGAGAAAATAGTAAGTGAAATAAGCCAGGCAAAGAAAGAGAAATACTGCACATCCTAACTCATAAGTGGTAGCTAAAAAATAAAAATAAATAAATAAACAAAGAACAATCACAGTAATACTTTGAACCTTCAGAAGAAGAGAACAGAAGGTTACTAAAGGTGGGAGAGGGGGAGGGAGGGGTTTAGAAAGATATTGGTTAATGGACACAATGATTACATTTTGTAATGATGAATATATTGATTATCCTTATTTGATCACTACATATTGTACATATATACCTACAATCAACTCTGTAACCCCCAAATATGTATAATCGATTATGTTTCAATAAAAGGAAAGAAAGAAAGAAAGAAAGAAAGAAAGAAAGAAAGAAAGAAAGAAAGAAAGAAAAAGAAAGAACCTACAGAACCTAAGAAGCATTTTATGGTGTGTATCATTTGGGATAGGCTAGGTTATGCTGCATTAACAAACAACTATCAGATATCACTCACTTCAAACAACAAAGGTTTATTGCTACCCACTGAGAGATGACTGTGGTCTCTGTTTCTACATCATTGTTTTTCTTCCTTGGTGATTCAACCACTATCTGAATCATTGCCATTTACTATGAGAGGCAAAAGAGCATTTGGCAATGTGCACAGTGATTCTTAAAGCTTCTGCTTGGAAATGACATTCATAACATCCATTCATTGACCAAAGAAAATCACATGGCCACGCCTGAGTTCATCAGGATGAGGCAGTGC
>NW_007734890.1:20324-21931 GCF_000696425.1 Galeopterus variegatus
GAAAGAAAGAAAGAAAGAAAGAAAAGAAAGAAAGAAAGAAAAGAAAGAAAGAAAGAAAGAACCTACAGAACCCAAGAAGCATTTTATGGTGTGTATTATTTGGGATAGGCTAGGTTATGCTGCATTAACAAACAACTATCAGATATCACTCACTTCAAACAACAAAGGTTTATTGCTACCCACTGAGAGATGACTGTGGTCTCTGTTTCTACATCATTGTTTTTCTTCCTTGGTGATTCAACCACTATCTGAATCATTGCCATTTACTATGAGAGGCAAAAGAGCATTTGGCAATGTGCACAGTGATTCTTAAAGCTTCTGCTTGGAAATGACATTCATAACAACCATTCATTGACCAAAGAAAATCACATGGCCACGCCTGAGTTCATCAGGATGAGGCAGTGCCTTTTAATGTAGCTGAAAGAAATAAGGGAATAAATATTTGTGAATAGCTCTAAGATCCCAGCTAATCACAGGAGTCTCATTCATTATCAATTCACAGGACATTTTATAAATAAAGATTCAGATTGGCTGGATGTAATTTCTGATTGTGAAAATCCACAAAATCTCTGAGGGTTAGGAAAAGAGAAGTCAGATTTATTGAAATACTGTGCTAAATTGGAATTTACTATTTCTCTTAAAAATTGACATCCCTCCCTACCCCTCCCCCTTCCCCAATCCCCATCCTTTCTCATGCCATCCTACATTCTTCCCTTTTCTTTCCAGGAAGCATTTAAGGTCTCTCAGCAGTCTGCAACCAGTAATCCTGCTTCTATTTTTATGGTTTTAAATCCTGGCTTCAAAGGTACTCAGGCAGTAGACTGAGAAGATTGTGGGAGTGTGGAGGATTAGCCTCAGGCAGCTGTATGACAAAGCAGTCTATTCAGTCCAGATAAGAGTGAAGAAGGTTGAGATGTATAATTCATTTCAAATCCATCTGTCTTCTAGACCCCTCCTTGACCATAAAGGGGAGAAAGTTACTTTCCTCCCCACTCCTCCCAATCCCCCTGCACTGTACCAGTTTCTTTTATTTCTGCTCTTGGGAGGTGGAGAGAGCCAACATTGCATGCTGTGATCCTGAAATGAGGCTGAATTTTGTCCATTCCAAGAAATTGCATTGCTGGGACGTCATTTATGCTGCATCATAACCCAGCCACACCCGGTGAGGCATCAGTCATTGTACCCACACCTAGTGGGTGGGAGAATGACTTCCACATCCTTTAGCACCTTGGGAAAAGTCCTCAATTGCTTTACACCAGAGTGGAATGACTCACAGGAGACATTTCCATTTTATCAGCAGCCTTCAAAGGCCTAACTGTAGCTCTCTGACTTTGTGTATTTGGTGTCAAAATGCAAGTCCCTGTGCTTTGACTGATTGAAATGCAACCCTATCTTGGGTTCTGGATTGGCCATATATCAGATTTAAATTCATGCTAAGCCTGTTTTGGGATTTCTTCTTTTGCTGGGCACTGATTGGGTAAGGAGAACAAGTGGGCTTTGTTATTTTCTGTCTAAGGAGACTCTGGGTTATGTACCCATATATACGAATAGTAAATGGTTCTGTATTTTAATTTCTTTGAAAGAGCAAATGAGCCAGTAATATTAAC
>NW_007734890.1:22765-26088 GCF_000696425.1 Galeopterus variegatus
ATTGTGTAATGATAATTACACATTTTCATGGCCTCAGGTAGTGATGGCAGAAAGATAAATTCATTAATAAAGAAAGAGTCTAAAATAAAGATAATCGTGAAAACAAATGGCAAAACTATTCAATATGGCTAACATGGTTTTGTGAGAATGACTTATTTATAACTTTGTGAAATCTCAAACTTAAATACTCTAAAATCTTATTTAGTCATCTATCATAGTACTTTTCACAGTGCTGTAAAGGTATGTTTATTGTCTTTCCCTCTTTCTAGATTGTAAACTTATGAGGGTATGCATTTTTATTATTATTAATATGCATATTTTAAAGACAATTTATCTGGAATTTTATTTTCTATTCCTTCAGGTATATTACTAAAATTTGGACATGAAGCTTATAAGGTTCCTCCCGTATAACTTTTAATTTCAGGAGAAAATGTTAGGCTAGTCTATGCTAAAAGTAAAATCTTATATAAATATATGATCACACTGAAAACATATATTTCTATTCTCCAGTAAATGGACCGCTTATTTGAAATAATATTTGGTAATAAAAATAGCTAATATTTATTGAATATTTATTGTGAGCAAGGCACTATTCTACATATTAACTTATTTAACTCTCGAAACAGCCCCTGTTATGTAGACACTGTATTATCCCTACTTTACAGATGAGGAAACTGAAGTGAAGAGAGATTGGTTAATTTGCCCATTGTCTCCTACCAGTCACTGGCAGGTCAGGGATTAAAATCCAGCACTCTGAATTCTGCTACACTAACAGAGTACTACCTGCTTATTATTACATTATTCCCAAAACAATAAATACAAAAAACCCCACAATAAAACGCCAGGTAGATCTTTGAAGCTCATTAAATATCTATCACCTTTGATTTCACTCATTACCATTTGAATTTAGATTTCTGAGGGTTAGGATAGTGAAATATTAGGTTTGGGCCTCAGGTAAGAACAGATAAAAACACTTATATTGCCTTTTCTTTTCTTTCTTTTCTTTTTTTGAGTTTCAGAGTAATGCTTTAATTCTTTCTTATTCCTTCTTGCATTTTGTTTTGTTTTGTTTTTATAGACCATTGTCTTTATTTTGGTACCATTCAATACTTTCAAGAGAATCATTTACCAGTGTTGTCTTCTCTGAAGGCCTGCAGACTTTGTCCCAGGCCATTGCATGCTTCCTTTTCAATTATCTGAGGCAAAGCTCTTAGTGATAGATGACACTGGGTATGTTTTTGTGGTTAGAGAGGATCTTGAAAATAATTTTATTGTGCATATCTTCANAAAAGACTCAGCACAGCTTTAAACCCCAGCCTTCTGGGTCCTGAGTCCACATCCTTAAGAACTCTCCATGCCAACCAAATAGAGTGATGGGCAAGCCCAGAGGAAAGAGAATATTGACCGTGAAGGAAGAGGAATAAGCTTCTATAAATTGCAGTGGGAAGCGAGAGGAAAAACTACCTCAAAATATATTAGAGGAAAAGGAAGAGGAATTTCCTTAGACACATCACCTCCCAGCACAGATGGGAACTTATTTGTTTTTTTCAGCACTGAAGAGACAAAATTGCTTTTTACTTACTTGGCTTTGGTCAGAGGGAAGCCGGAGAGTGGCCTTGCATGTCCTTATGTGGGTTAGCACTCTTTGAAGCACTGAAAAATCTCCCCATGTTCCCAAGATAATGGTGTAGGTGGATGAAGATTTTCTCTGGGATGTAAATATTGTGTCTGAAATTAGTAAAACAGGTAAGCAGGTTTATCATTGGGAAACTAATAATGATTTTATGCCTTCTGTGTTTGAGGGTCTGAGGCTTTCTGAATGCAGTAACTGCACTAAGCATGCTAGGTGGTAGCTTTGCTTTTTCAGAATAGGGGTGTGATTTCAAAAAATATATATGTATCTAAATATGTATGTCTTATTATTTAAGTTTGAAAGGGAAAACCTGCTGGCTCCTGATAGTGTGAGGAAGGAACAGGGATGATGGTCCAGGTCTTCAAGGGGAAGGTCCTCAATTCATTAATGGCAGGCTGAAAAATGGCCCTCAAAGGATATCCACATTCTAATCCCTGGAACATGTGAATGTTAACCTATATGGGGTGGGGGGAAGTCTTTACAGATGTCATTATGGATCTTGAAATCAGGAGATTATCCTGGATCATCAACATGGGCCTTAAATGTCATCACAGGTATCCTTCTAAGAGGAAGTCAGAGGAAGATTTCACACACACACACACACACACACACACACACACACACACACACACACACACACGAGGAGGAGATGACGTGATACTAGGGGGGCAGATATTGGAGGGAAGCAGCCACAAGCCAAAGTGCTGGCAGCTACCAGAAGCTGGTNGAGGTTTCCTAATTTGTTGAGCATAAGAGCTCTTTTTTCACAGTCAAAATATTTTAGGGCACCTCACATATGAGAATAATTGAGTTTTTTTATTATCTCTGGATTAAAAAATACATAATCATATAATTTCTAGAATTTTTAAAGAAAAATTAACTATTAATTTATGGAGATCAAAATAATGATGAGGTCAAAAAACTGATTTATTAGGAATTCCAGAGAGAAAAGTGGAAAATCTAGGGTGCCATTGTCAGGGGAAGGTGATTTCAGTGCAGAGGCAGGCTAGGCTGTTGCCAATTTCCAGAGTGGCCACTGGAGAATGTGGCTGAGGTATAGAAAATCCCTGGAAAGAAGCAAATAAGGATTCAGGTTTTGTGGGGTCTGAAACTTACACCATTGGGAGAGGGCCCTCTTTAAAAAACAGAGAACAACATTATGAATGCAGTTGGCAAAGATAGTTCCTAAGGCCTTGGATAGGGTATATGTAAGTGGTGGGGCATGGTGGGGGGGAGGTGGGTCCTGAAGCTTTAGCTAAATTAGTTTTAAGTTAAATTCACCCCTGGAGATTTAGAGCTTGGAAATGAATCGTCAGTGGGGAGGCCGAAATCATCTATCATTGTTCTGGAAAGGAAATCTGTAGACCACATGCCTAAGCCTTTGGTGGATGGGGTGTGGGGGGCAGGGAGTGAGTGAATGATAGTTCTCTATGTGGAAAGAACTAGAGGGGAAAAAGGAAAATGGTAGCTAATGTTTATCGTGTGCAGGGTATATGGGAGGCAGTATTCTGGGAGCACTTTATTAATTTATTTAATCCTCATAACAGACAATAAGCAGATACTTTTATTTCACGGATCAGAAACAAATACAGAGAGATTTAGTAACTTGTCCATGACTACACAGCCAGGAAAAGACTCAGCACAGCTTTAAACCCCAGCCTTCTGGGTCCTGAGTCCACATCCTTAAGAA
>NW_007734890.1:27423-29626 GCF_000696425.1 Galeopterus variegatus
GAGGAGGAGATGACGTGATACTAGGGGGCAGATATTGGAGGGAAGCAGCCACAAGCCAAAGTGCTGGCAGCTACCAGAAGCTGGTAAAAGGAAGAAATTGATTCTTTGTTAGAGCCTCTGAAGGAAGCACAAAACTGCCCACACACTGACTTTAACCCAGTGAAACTGATTTCAGATTTGGCTTCCAGAACTGTGAGAGAATACTTCCTGTTGTTTTAAGGCACCAAATTTATGGTAATTTGTTATAGCAGCTATAGGAAACTCATACACCATGTCTATCAAAGGGATAGCCTTAGAAGGAGGGGAGTTATTCTCCTGGAGTATTCATGGTGGCCTCCTTAGGGACCTGTTTCTGCAGGGACTTGCAGATACAGTTCAGACTGGTAAGATTGCTTGTCAATATCCTTATCTGTCTAATTTATAGGGTTATGGGTCCATGGCTGTACTGTGTGGCAAAAAAAGGTGAGAAGTGAGTGAATCAGACTCTGTGCTCTGATAGCTTGGACTATCCTGTCTTGACTGTCATTCTGTGATTTTGGGAAAGATGCCTAGACTTCCTAGGCTTCCCCAGATCATCAACTGGTAAAGGAGAAAGATATGGAACCAGTTGGTCCCAATGTCTGCTATACTATGCTGGCTTTTTAATGAGCTTACTGTTAATATGATAGGAGGTGAAGGCTTAAGTTGGTAAATTAAAAAATACGTAAAAATTATATGACCTATTTGCACCTCAAGTTTATGGAGACATTCAAAAGTGTTTCACTTGTAATCCTAATTTTGAAACAAGGGGCAAAAACAGTTCCCTCAAAAGGGTTATTTATGTGTTCAGGGTTGAATGAAGCTATGAATTTTTGTGTAGTGCCCTGCTCTGCTTTCTATTTTCCATTACAAATGAATTTGCAGAGATACTCTGTTTTTTTCCTTAAATTTCTCTGTAGGTTAGTCAAAGAAGTGTGTTGAAAGAAATCCCTTCTCTAGCAATTAACATCAATTGTGACTCAAAATAGTACTTTAAATCTGAGACTGAGGCACTAACTTTCAGTTCCAACTTGCCCTACCTTCCACTCAACCAAATACTCTTTCTAGAGGTCACATAACCTCAATTTAATGATTTCCGTTTCCATTCATGTTACAGAATAGAAACTTACTGATCTGTCTGGTAGGCATTTTAGTTTGTTTAAGTTAGGATCTGGGAGTTCATTTGGATGAAATAAGATGCTGGCTAAAACTCAAGGCAAACATTTTGCTGATGCTTGAAACAACCTTCAGACCAGAAAAGTTTACACTCGCTGGCTTCCCTAGAGAGTAAGGATTGAGAAAACCACAGAAAATAGCTATTCTTGGAAATCCTGCTACCAGGCAAATGCCATAGGGCAAAGGCACAGAGAATCTTAGCTTCTCCTCCCATAGCTAAAGGCAGAGCTAATTTTGACTGGAACTGCTTGGTCAGGTTTTAGAATCCTTCATGCTGATTGAGAGAGAGAGAGAGAGAGAGAGAGAAAGATGACTGAAATAGCTCTTGAAATTCAATCCCAGAATTGCTGCCCAGTTTAGGTCTTCTCCTGAATACTATTGACTTCCTGAAAGCCGTCTCTACATTTCATGCCTGGTTATTTTTGTGTACCCTTTTCTGCCAGGAAATACAGAGACCACTGAAGAAGAATACCTGCCCTGAAGTTCCTACTTGAGAAAGACTCTGGTGGTTTGGGATTAAAGAAGATTTTTATTTCAGTTTACTTAGGATCTGGGCTAAAAATTGAACTGTTATAGTTACCTGATAATTCTGAGAATAATAATGAAGTGTAGTATGATTCTCAATCAAAACACTGACACCTTTCCTTCAAAGCCCAGGGTGATTCAATGGCCATTTTTCATTGTCTTTGTCCTGCCTCAGTCTGATGTTAGAGAGCAAGTTTATGTTCTGCTTAGGAAAAACTGCAGTTCACCAAAATGCTATATGTATTTCCTATTCAATGAGTCATATTAGAAGCCTCATGTTCTCAAATGATGTGAAGAAAGCGAATCAAGGGAAAAATCATGATCACAAAATGTGCCATTTCCAAAAACCTAGAGGAGGACAAATAGATCAAGCATCGAAGTTCAAGCCTCCTTTGGGCCAGAACTAGTATTACCAGGGCAGAAGATTGCTTGAGAATGGACACTGATTTTACCATGCAAAGGAGTAAGCTGTAGATAGTAGATT
>NW_007734890.1:29878-37357 GCF_000696425.1 Galeopterus variegatus
GTGGATTGAAACTGGTGAAGTATTGTTCAATGCTAAGGAACTGGCCTGAGGAGATGAAAAAGAGGGAGGTCAGTCACTGATGGAGCTACCGGTTAGCCAACAAAGATAGGAGTGAAGGGCAGGGGATAAAAACAAGTCCAGAGAAACAGGAAAAACAAGTTAAAAGCCAAATTGAGTGGCCCCTTATAGGAAAGGGTGCTGAATCTATGCATGTCAAGGTGGTAAACCAAGAAGGGTTCCATGTAACCCAGGAGTAATCAAATGGATTTATTTTAAATGGTAAGGATATAATTAAATAGTAACGGTAGATTGAGTAAGGGCTGGCAGAAAAAATGAATGAGATAATGTTATCTGTGTCAGTGTGCTGCAGGTGGGCATTGTTAAATATTTGAAACTATGTGAGCTTTATGAGATATTATAGTAAATGAGAGGGAGGTCAGTCACTGATGGAGCTACCAGTTAGCCAACAAAGACAGGAGTGAAGGGCAGGGGATAAAAACAAGTCCAGAGAAACAGGAAAAACAAGTTAAAAGCCGAATTGAGTGGCCCCTTATAGGAAAGGGTGCTGAATCTATGCATGTCAAGGTGGTAAACCAAGAAGGGTTCCATGTAAGCAAGGAGTAATCAAATGGATTTATTTTAAATGGTAAGGATATAATTAAATAGTAACGGTAGATTGAGTAAGGGCTGGCGGAAAAAATGAATGAGATAATGTTATCTGTCTCAGTGTGCTGCAGGTGGGCATTGTTAAATATTTGAAACTATGTGAGCTTTATGAGATATTATAGTAAATGCATGTGTGGTTATTGCAGCCAGTTGGAAGTAAAAGAGAAAAACTATCATAAGGGAGAAACGATTGTTGATGATAGGTTTATTTTTCAAGTAGAGATACTATGATCAAGTTTACAAAATGAGAGAAGACATCTGTGCTGACTGTACCAGTCTTGTGGTTTTACACGTTTTGATGGGGAATTTAAACACAACAACAACACAACAACAAAAACCCAGTATTGCTAGCTCCTTGCTCTCTGTTCCAGGAAATCCCTGAAAACCAGATGGCACAGCTTGCTCAGAAGAGATGGAGGGGTTTTCCATAATCTAAATAGGGGAAAGAAGAGGAAGTGTGACTGTAGTTACTGGATTAACATCACTGAAGGAAGAACCTGTCCTTAAAGGTGAGACCCTTGGTTGGTAAACTCCATTTATGGAAGAAAGAAGAGGAAGTGTGACAGTAGTTACTGGATTAACGTCACTGAAGGAAGAACCTGTCCTTAAAGGTGAGACCCTTGGTTGGTAAACTCCATTTATGGAAAATTCTCAAGTGGTTGCCAATAGCTAACCTTCAGGATGTGAAGTGCTTCGTGGACACCACAGACCTGCTGCCAGACAGGGCCTGGGGAAACATTACTACCTGGTTCATCTAAAACAGCTCACATTTATTGAAGCTCTTCCTTGCTCTAGGTCAGAGAGTTATTACATATGGTCCCTGACTATCCTTAATTTAGAGAGGAATTCTGGTACCTGATGATGTTAATTCTGGAGACTGATAGTTTTAATACAAAAAGAGATACACATAAAAGGAGAAGCATACAAAAAGGAATTGAAGACTAAGGGCATTCCTACCCATGGCTAGGAATACACTTGACACTTTTACCACTCAAACCACACAGCTACCATTTTAATCACTACTTGACTAAATGGTAGAAAGCAATTACAGTAAGTGCTCAACTTAATCACTTTGCATCCATACACAGACCCATGGGGCTTCTCTTATATATTTCATCATACAGAGTGTCCACAATTCTCTACCTTGCAGAAATATACGTTTCCTGCAAGGATTTCCTATTCAATTCTAGACTGTTAAACTTCTTGTTCTATATTTCTGCTGTCTGCTTTTAAAAAGGACAAGGCCAGCTCAGGTTTTGCATACTGTAGGAAGGTTGTTTTATCCATTTGGGAAATCAAGATTACATCTTTACTGGACTGTGGAGAACTCATTCCCTCAAACTCCAACCCCTGGAGATCTCATTCCAGTGAGTAAAACCTAAGGTTGATTGACTGTAAATTGATTTGAAAAACAAACAAACAAATGACTTAATCCATGCATTTATTGTTCTTGTCTTCAGTGGCTTCATTTTGTGACCAGATCCAGATTGTGCCCTTCTCCCATCCCACGTCAAGCTAATTTGCAAATTCGCACAATTCGCTCCAAGAAGAGAATAACCGATGACTCAGTATAAACCATCACCATTCCCGGAAAATATAATTCATGAATGCATTGCTTATTCAAAAATATTTAGTAGCATTTTATAGGGATATTTAAGAAAAGATTCATGTTTAAGAATCTGTTTCAATATTTCACAGTTACACTTCAGTAGGTCAGGCTATAATAGCTTCTTCTTGGCCTTTGAAATGACTCCTTTGCTTCTGCTTTATGGAGGATCAAAATGAATTATTCACAGATACCTGTGAGCATTTAGAAAAAATGGCCTAATTCTTGAATGATGACAGTATTACCTTCTTAGTCATACCTGCAGGCAGAATGTATGCTCATCCCTCTGCCCAAAGCACCTTTTTCAATCTTCTTTCCCTTCAATTCATTCATTCAAACCTGTTCAGCCTCAGATTTCAACTGAGGTGTAACTTTACCTGGGAGAGTTTCCCTCTCTCCTTCACACACCAAAATACTGTGTCAATTGATCTTATCTTATCCTGTCAAATTCTATGCTCCTCCTCCCCCATTACGCTTACCATACTGCATTGTAATTACCTGGTTACTTATCTGCATTCTTAGTTTACATGGGGGACAATTCCCTTTTAATCTTCGTTCTATTTAATGCTTAAAAATAATAGATGTTCTAAGGATATTTTGAACAAATAATAGCTAACATTGAGAACTTATTATATGCCAGATACTGTTCTAAGTGTTTGAACATATTAACTCATTTAAACTTTACAATAATCCTATGAAGTATGTGCCATTAATGTTCCCATTTTACAGATGGGAAAACTAAGACACAGCGAGCTTTCATAATGTGCCCAAATTCTCCCAGCTAGTAAATGGTAGAGCAGGATCAGTTCCCAAATAGAAAGTAGTCAGAATAAGCAGAAAGTAGCAGGTATGCATGCTATATTCAATAGAACACACTGCAGATTACCCAAATTATCTAATAATCAAAGTTTGGAAGTCTTCTTGAAAGGCATGTTTTTATGAAATGCTCATTAATACATTCTACTTCATACTCTGGATGTTTGAACTGGTATTTGGAATCTAACTCATCAGCATATTTCTATATAAAGTCTTTTGAGTTTTCTTTTTCTTTTTCTCATTTGAGGGAAAAAAAAAAAGAAAAAAAAAAAAAGCAAATCAACCAAACCGTTTCCTCCCCAGTTCAGGCTCAAATCAGCAGCCATAAATTCTTAAGTGTTATGTTATTTTTGAGAACTGATGTGACATGTCCCAGATTTTAAAGGTAGATACTGCAGAGGACCAAATGAATTTTCGAATAAAAATCTGTATGTGGGATATCCACATTAGAGAAGAAGGGGGAGGGGCACAGCTATCTGATTAGAATCAGACCTGGAATACTGCCACCTAGTGATTTGAATTTGCCATCTGCCCCACACACTCACAGAAGTTCATTAGAATAAATAATTTTTATTTATGGCTTCTCCCCCTCCTCCCAACATCCTGGTAACAAATTGTTTCTGCAATATTTTAAGGACACTCATCTGTGTTTTAAAAAATAATAATAAAAAAGGAAGACAGACCAGTAGGATTTGGAAAGAGAGGGAGGTGAAAAAAAGAAGAGACATCAATATAAGGCAGAAACACCAGAACAATCATGTAAATGAGATGAAGAGAAGTAAAGAGAAGATCAAAAGCAGTGGAAATTAAAAATGACTGTCAATAAGAGAAAATGGAAAAATCAATGCAAAGATAAGACAGCATGGAAAAGTTTTTTGTTGTTGTTTTTAAGCAAAAAATAGAAGACAATAAAACTTTGAACTATTTGTCAAATTATGAAATCACCAAACATAAAAAGACAGAAAAAATACCAATAGAGATAATGAATGACAGATGAGAGAAAGTGCTTGAACTAAGAGATTCATCTTGGAGTAGGGGATTTGAGTTTTTTGGTGTGGTCTCTTAAAATAATAATAACAAAGTGCCATATTTTTTCCATTTAACATAATTGGGAAGATCTAGTATTCTAGATGCGCCATTAATTTCCCTTGTCAGTTTTTTCCTTCTATGCAATACCAGTGGTCTTTCTGATATATTTTTTGCTTCATTAAAATGCTTTCAATTACCTTTTGCTCTTCGAATCATGAGAATGTAGTATGCCCCAAACTGAAATTTTATTTAGGTGATTGTATTGTCATAGCATTCTTTGTAGTCATATTGAGCAGCCACAGCTTAGGGATGTGCATTCAGGTGATCATTGATTTTTAGGTATCTTCATAATTCAAACCAGGATCACAAACATGTGAGATAATAACAGCAGCAGCAGCAGCAGCAGCAGCAGCAGCAGCAGCAGCAGCAGCAGCAGCAGCAGCAGCAGCAGCAGTTTCTTAGATCGATGAGCTTGGTCTGATAAGTTTATTTGATCGATTAGCTCGGTCCGATGAGTTTACTTAGATCGATGAGCTCGGTCTCATGAGTTTAATTAGATAGATTACCTTTTGCTCTTCGAATCATGAGAATGTAGTATGCCCCAAACTGAAATTTTATTTAGGTGATTGTATTGTCATAGCATTCTTTGTAGTCATATTGAGCAGCCACAGCTTAGGGATGTGCATTCAGGTGATCATTGATTTTTAGGTATCTTCATAATTCAAACCAGGATCACAAACATGTGAGATAATAACAGCAGCAGCAGCAGCAGCAGCAGCAGCAGCAGCAGCAGCAGCAGCAGCAGCAATAATGAAACCTAACATGTATCTTGTTTCATGTTTTAAAAAGCACTTTAATATACAGTAGATAGGCTGCTTGTATTCCCCAAACAACTGTGTTTGGAAGACAGGGCTGGTATCATCAGCCTATTTGATAGATGTGGCATTTGAGCTCTGAAATGTCTATGAACTTCCTCAAAGGACTCAGCTAGTAAGTACCTTGTCATCTGACTGCAAGTCTGGCAAATATCCTTTCATTAATAATCTTCCTATTCTTTTCGAGAGAAGGAAGAGCTACTTTTTGTTGTTGTTCCAAAGTGGAATAATGGAGTTTGAAGATGGGCGCACACAAAGCTAGGAAGGAGGCATCATATTTCCCTTCTTAATGGGAATTCCTTTGGAGAGGGACTGTTCACTTCCCCCAGAGTGATCACAAGCATTTGAAAGTTTTCTGGCCAGGTTGTGAAGGAACTTATTGAGAATTCGTTGTTTCCGTTTCAAGATTCTGTTGTGCATTGCAATGCTGAAAGTATTACTTCCTCTGGTCATATACCTAAATGCACCTATAAATATTTTTAAAAAGCCAATCATTTAAGTTTGTTTGAATGCCTCATCCTTGCAAAGTGCTATACAGACTCTACAGGGTGTAGAAAGATAAGGAAGATACTACCCATGACTTCATGGAGCTTCCCTTGGTAAGTTATACAGAGTATGTGCTTATGAAAAACATCCATTCATTCATCTATTCAATAAATAATTATCTGGTCTCAAGTATGTATCATGTCCTATATGCTATGTGCTAGGGATACAAGTTAGATACCACTCTATTCTCATGGGGCTTATCGTTTCAGGGGGAATGCCATGAATATTAATTTTGCTCCTACATTATGGCAACTACTCATAATTACCTTTGGATAACTCCAACTATTTCTCAGACTTAACTTTTCTCTAGTTAAGATAAAAGTAGTCCCATAGCAACCTTTTCGATTGGTGTACATCTCTGCAACTTCTACATTTGAAATCTAGGACATTTACTTTTGATTATCAAAAAAGGGTGCAGGCTGGCTTCTCACAACTTCTTTTCAGCCTGAAGTGGAAAAAAAAAGTGACCTAGTTGATCAAATTTACCTAAAATGGAAGGAAACAGTGATGTAAATTGGTAGAAAAAACTGTCTGGTCAGTTCAACTTGCTTTTCATGGATTCAGTAGCTTTTGAAACTGCAATATTTAGTTCAGTGTCCAAATTTTGTAGATCAAACAACTGTTGTATAGATAGAAGCTAAGGGGATAGGAGGCAAAGAGACAAATTAGGAGGAATTTTCAGCAATACAGGCAAAAGTAGTTAATGACTTGCCTTGGTTGGCAGCTGTGAAAATCGAGAAAGAAAAAATAGAAATGAGAGATCATGGAGGTAAAATCTGCAGTAATTGCAACTGATTGTGAGAGGAAAAAAAGGGGGAGAGGGCATGTGACTACTCTGAGATTTTTGAGATTAGTACTGTTACCAGAAATATGGATCACAGAAACAGGAGTTATTTGAGAAGAAATTATAGGTAATGCAGTGCTGTGTGACCCAACAACTTAAAAACCAATAAGGCAGCAGGATGTCCTGGCTGGTTCTAAGCAGGGATTGGGACTGTGGGGCCAGGGACTCTACTCTGTGCCCACCTGTTGAGAAGAAATTATAGGTAATGCAGTGCTGTGTGACCCAACAACTTAAAAACCAATAAGGCAGCAGGATGTACTGGCTGGTTCTAAGCAGGGATTGGGACTGTGGGGCCAGGGACTCTACTCTGTGCCCACCTGAGGTCCATAGGTATTGATGATAAGCTTGTGAGCTTTTGGGGTTTGGCTGAAGAGTAAGAAGAGTCTGGTGGAAGTGCACTCACAGAAGAGAAATGGGGGACAGGATGGGGTCTCTTCTTCTGCTGCTGAGACTAAGTTGATCTTGGAGAGAGAGAGTAAGCAAAGCTCATCAATAAAGGGAAGCAGGAAGAGGATAAAGAGAGGGAAGGAGAACTTTTATTGCAATTGAAATATTGATTCAGCCCCGGGGAGAGTGACTCTGGGGACTCTCAGTAATATTAAGGTGGGTGGGGGGAGTTCTCTTGGGAGCTGGAGGTCTTCTATTAGAATGGAATGGAATAGGAACCAGGAAATGTAAACTATTATTGTGACTAATGTGACTTATTTTTGTACATTAGGCTGATGAGGTCTGGAGACATTTCCTTTTCGAGCTATAGATAATAAGAGCCTCTGAGTTAAACTATTAAATTAGCACATAATGTATCAGAATAGACATATAAAAGATGGATTTCCTGACGAATAGAACTTAGGTATAATTTGACACTTCTCAAGAAATATGTTAATTAAAAGTGAGATTTATGATAATAAAGGAAGGTGGCTTCATTTATTAAATGTTTACTAAATGTCAGGAACTGTACTAAATATTTTACACAGTTATCTTATTAATCCTCACAATAGGTATCTTTCTTTCTTTCTTTCTTTCTTTCTTTCTTTCTTTCTTTCTTTCTTTCTTTCTTTCTTTCTTTCTTTCTTTCTTTCTTTCTTTCTTTCTTTCTT